>NC_138147.1:25599013-25759013 GCF_964199315.1 Orbicella franksi
CGTGTGCCTTTTTCCGGGCGCCGAACCCATTCACATCACATGAAAAAACATGCAGTTACAAGATTGCGAAGACGCTTAGAAATTTGCAAAACGAATGCAATGCCGAAGGAGCCACTTTCGATTCCTGGGCTCAGGCATATCGGACGAGTGGAGACCTGTACCGCAAATTCGAGCCTTGTACTGGCCATTTCATCGAGGAGGAGACCAAAATTAAAAGGTGATCAACTTCTGTTACTGCTACAACTTCTGTGGAACTGGGCAGGTTTACAATGGCTGTGAAGTTGATGGACTTGAAGGCAGATTGGATAAGGGCGCCAACTTGTTTTCTTCTTACAGAGCAATGTATGTTGATAGATTTCTGTTTTATTGTGTACGTGTTTTATTTTATTCTTTATTTTCTTCATTTGTCGTAACTGTTATTGTTGTTGTTGTTATTATTATTATTATTTTTCTAACATTCATTGATCTTTTGATTATTACTCAGTACAAATATAGGGCGCTCTCCAGTGGCGAATAGAACTTACGTTCTATTTGATATTTCTCTTGGAATTTCCAGAATTTTCAGTTGAATGGAACACCTTTCCTTTTCCTTAAAAAAAAATTCCAAACAATTTGCCTCAGTGTTGAAAGTTCCGGATTTTTTGATTGAATTGAAAGTGCCCATGATCTTACGTTTACTCGAGCATATTTTTTCTCTGGGAGGGGAGTACTTATTTAACTTTGTAATTCTCCAACTATCTTCAACAACACTGAGGAAGCAAAGTAACAACTTCAGACGAGTGGACAAAAATTGTTTCCGGTACAAATTTTATTGATAAATGAGGTCCATGCCGATCAATAATCTGTACCAATATGTATGCTGTAAGACTTTTCCTTTGTTTGATTAGATGCAAGATTGACTGCAAACCAGCGGATAAGGTAAAGAATTTATTACCATTCCCTCTGCCCTTTGTTTATAATAATACGAGCCTAGGAACTTGAGATCTGTATAGACATGGCATGTTTCGTGGATACATTTCTTTCTTTCAGTTTAAGTGGCATGCCTGTGAACTAGCTATAGGTGAGACCTAGGCGCATTGACCACTACAAACAGCATCATTTAAACATTTTGAACGTTTCAGGCAAGAAGAACTAGACTAGTAGAACAAACAAAACAATAGTCGTTTTAACTTGCTGTGTTTCTATACAAGCCTTTGCATTTATTAAAGCTTTAATGATACGTTCTTAAAATCTTGCAAAACCAATTACTTTTCCGCACTCAAATGAAAAGCACTCTATTTAGCATAATAACAATCATTTATCTTGGTCGTTTCAGGACTTCTGATGTGAATATATTTTCTATATATGAATTATTTAAACAGCTTGACCATATTTCAACGTTAAGAAACGAGCTGAGTGACGGAATAGTCACCAAGGTGGTTACAATCACTGAGGGGACCACATCCTCACGAACCAGCGCAGCCGGTGGAAGCAGCAGCGACTCCATATCTGCCACTGTTTGAGCGAACCTGAAGAGCATCTTCTCGGTTGACCTCGGTTACTCTAAGACCACAGGATTCGACTGGCGTTATAGTTCCACCAGCTCCTTCTCTCGGAAGGAGAGTCACCAAGCTCGCATACCGGTCAAACCAGGGGATGAAGTCAGTGTGTACCAGGTGGTTGGGATCTGTCACAACAGCGATGGAACAGTTTACACCGTCAACACAAAGACGCTGGTCATTCGACGAAAAGATGGTAGTAGTACCGAGGTTGTCCCAGAATGAATGAGGAAGCAAATAATTAATTGAACAGGGGTTAGGAGATCTTTCACTTGGTTGAACTCTCAGCTGTACCAGAATGATTAAAAGAAGTATATATTGACTTTCGACCTTAACTTCAAATTGTCCTATTCTTATATGTAAAAATATAGATCACGGCCACACGTTTCTCTCAACTGAAAACAATTTTCATGTGGTACTCGCCCCGAATATATCAAATAGTCTTGATTTGAAGTTCGAGTCTCGTATACTGCTCATATTTGCTGACCATAGACAACTTCGAGCTACTAAATGAAAAACAAAAAAAAAAAAAGAGCATGGAATAACCCTCCCATTGAAAGTTCAATGGATTTGTATTTTTTACAGTAAGTTCCCCTAGGCCTTCCTCCGCAAAGTCTCCCCGCGTGCAAGATCGACCTTTGCCGCGTAGCAGATAAAATATTGATGGCGACGGCATAAGCATTATAATTATCATCAGTGGTTTTGGAAGAAGGAAAGTTTCATAAAACAAGTGCAATGATCATTGCTTCGAATAGGAGTGAGTGAGTATTTTACACGCATGTATTAACACCGAGGCTCGCTGTATCAACACTATATCACGTTAAAAACGTAGCTCATCAATACAAAAAGAGTTCTTGAAACATAACAGTGGTATAAGGGGTGATCGGATATTGATCAAATAACCACAATCCTACATTCTACCTGGCCTTGTTCTACCAATTAGCATGCGAGATAACATCTTGATCACTTGACTTAAATCCTGGATTTTGATTAGCCTGGTCCTATATTGTCCCCTATAGAACTCATTATGCGTCGGTGCGTGAGTAACAGAATAAAAAAGCCAAATCTTTTGGGACCAGGATAAGAAAGCCTTGAACTTCGGAGCATTCTAAGAACATAAATATGCCTGCGACGTTGGTGTTGGTGAGCTTTTTAACGGTTTTTGCTTTTGCTCGACACTCAAAGTAATGGAATTATTCCTGAATTATCCCCTTGGTTGTTTCTTACTAGGGTGGCTTCAACACTTTTCCATTTTGTTTAAGCCAGAACAGTCAAAAATACGAATTCACGGCAAAAGTGGGATACCGTAGAATTCCGAAAGTAACGCCTCCCTCCCTCCCCCCAAAAACAACGGCTCCCCGAAAGTAACGTTTTTCACCTTCCTATTGAAGCCCGAAATTAACCGCCTAACCGATAGTAGCACCCCTTTAAAGAAGTCACTAAAAGAGAACCATCCTGATCTCAAACACAATGCGGATGGAGGAGTCTGACTACAGGACTGAACAACTTGAAGAGTTATTTCTGATTCAATTTCGAACTTAAGGTGGCTCGTACCAGTTCTCAGGTTTTTGATGGCTCTTAACTTTGTAAGAATAGAACAAAAAGGCAAACCAGGGCCACCGCAATATTTTTGTAGGTTTGGATTATATAATTTATACTTGACCTAAGCCAGCTGTTATTTTGTCGTCAGCAGTTACCATGGCAACATTCCAAAAGGATTTTTCAGACCTGATATTTCGCTTATGTCACTAATAACTAAAAAATTAACCCACTGACCCCGAGTTTTTTTTTTTTTTAATCAATAACTTTTGGCACCAGAAAATGAAAATGCACAACAATTTTAAAATAATTCAGGGCCAATTTCTTGTAAACTTAGAAAAACGACAATTTGCCCAAAGTGCAAATTTCCCTCCGTAGAATTTTTTTTTTTTTTTTCTGACGTTTCCTTTCAATAATAATATAATATTAAAACAATAAAAAGAAGGGATCGCCGGGCTTGTTTTCATGTAAAAGCCTTCACGAGTTCCGTTATTCCCACGCGCGTAGACACGCATTCAAAAATCCAGACTTATAAGATCAGCAGTTGCTCATGAGCTGTTTTGACTACCGCTGACTGCTTCGTGTGCCCGCGCAGGCGAGTGGGCTCCAAACAGGCGTTTTGTTTTGTTTGCTGCTAAAACATCATTTACAGTTGTAGTTGTCGTTAAATAAAACCTCTTGGGCTTACTCTGTAGGATTTTTATACAAATTCTGGGTGGATTTGCTATGTTTTGCGAGTCCTTTATACGCTCCCGGTGGCTGTCACGATCGATCGAGTTGCCTTTGAAATTTGGGAAACATTGAATTCCCGAAACAATTTTTCTTAAATACACCGAATTGACGAAAGTTGTTCTAGCAGGTAAAGCCTTCTTTATATGCGAATTTCGTCTCCAACAGTACAAAAGTGACCTTGCGCGAAAAAAGTCCCGCACCGCCATATTTGTTTTGGTCTTTCGGGTTTTAAATCTCGCAGCTCTATCGTGCGTGTTTCTCACGCGTGACGCACGATGGTGATCTACTCCCCGCGCGAGAAAACTGGTACCAGCCACCTTAAAGATCAACATCGCAATTTTCGTTTACGTTCCAGCACAGCGGTTTAAAAAAATGGTTTTTTTTTTCCCTTTAAAATTGCCTTAAAGATGGATGTTTTCGAAGGTAAAAATAAGCGATATCACAAACGGCCCACTAAACTTAGCGGAAACAAAGTTTTACGAAGTAGGCCTCGAGCCGCCACATTTGTTGTGCGTTTTGCAAGCTTTAGATCTCGCGCGCTATCACGCGACCCCTCGTGTGATCGCGTGATGCTTCGTGCTGAAGTGCGCGTTAGAGCCCAGGCTTCTCACGGAAATATTACTGTTTTGTGCCACCTTAAATGGCAGGTCTCTTTAGCGAAACATATAAGTTTTCTGATAGAAATACACTTGGGCGCCGCCGAAATAAAATGTGTCATTGATATTATTAATAAAAATGAAATTGACAATTAAGTCATCAAAAAACATGTTTCTGGATTTTGACGGGAAATAGTTTATTATTATTATTATTATTATTATTATTATTATTATTCAAACGAAGACATTTTCACTCGACTGAAACTACAGTGGAACCTCTTGTGAGCGAACACCTCTCGTAAGCGACCGCGACCAGTTTTAGAACTAAGATTTTGAAATTTTCTTTTGTTTTTCACCTCCCATAAGTGACCACTTGACAGATAATAGAGCAGAAATTGGATAATAAGGTGTTGTAACTGATTATCGCATTCCTGGGTAGTACAAGAGACGGAAATTTCTCAATGGGAAGTATCGAAATTGACTTTTCACGCGAATAAAACATTTAAAACGTGGGATAAGTCTCTACAGTTACCATATGCTAATGAGGCAAAAATTTTGATCCAATATGGTGTAAGCTCTCGTAAGCGACCACCTCCCTTAAGCAGCCACCTAGGCTTGACATTTTGGGTGGTCGCTTACGGGAGGCTCAACTCAAATGAAAAAGTATATACTTGCCGGCTTTACAAATTCGACACCTTAGCTGTGTCACTGGAAACTGACCTGGAGAAGCCGAATTCTTTTTAATTTTACTTGTTTTTAACTTCACTTGCTTCTCTTCAAAATGATTTTTGCTAGTTGGGTTAACTTAGGCAAGATGCAGTTTAATATTCACGGCGTCGAACACGACCTTCGAGGCTTCAGCCATTGGTTGGTTTTAGTATAAAAGCCAAGATAATCAGCGTGTAATTCATGAAATAGCAAGCAAAGTATTCAACACTAAAAGACTGCAAACAAGTCAGACGGGTTTATTGCATTCCAACACGCCAGTAAATGACTTCCTTTTAGGGTTTTGGGAGTTTGAAAACCCGCGCAAGCGGAGAAGTTCCCTGGGCAAGCAAAACTTGAGAGTTACTAACCCAAAGGAAAAAACAATTCAAAAATTTTTCGAGCCCTGGAAGCAGAAGAAAACATGGTAAATACCTTAATAAAAAAATCTTGACCGAGGTTTGAGCTAGTTGGCGGCCGCTCTGATAGAACTGGCCACTAAATAAAGGTTTTATTTACAGTGTTTTACTAACAATACTTTCAGCACTTTGATAACTGGCCGCCTAATAGGGGATGGCCGCTTGATGGGGTGCCACTTAATAGGGAGGGTTCGACTGTAATAGTGTTAACTGTAATAAAATTAAATTTTCGCCTATAATACCGCACATCTCACCATAACATAATACCACATTCACGACTTGCCTCACATGTACTGAGCTCTTTGATTTGTTTATACAGTCTGCTTTGGTTATGGGTAGTTAGGAACATACATAAACGAAACTTTTAATTTTGTGTGTTACGCGTCCGCTTTGTCTGAAACGACTGATGAAGTACAAAAGTTTTTAAACATCCGAAAGTTACGGCTACCTGTAAGTAACAACTACCTCAAAGTAGCGGCCCCTTTTGCCTGCGAAATCCGAAAGTAACCGGGGCCGTTACTTTCGGGATTCTACGGTAGGTCTGATAATTACCCCGCTACTTCAGAGAAGAGTGTCCCATTTTAAACTGAGCCAACACCACTGTGATGAAATTGCGTGCAATCTGCATGTGAAACTAATCATTCTGGATACAATCGCGGACACCTGCACCTGAAATGCTAGCTTAAATGCTTACATTCTGAAATGTTTTTCCGAATGTCCGAAATAGATAGTGGCCTTTGTCTGCATGAACAGCTGGGAAGTTCTCATCAATACAATACACCGTTATAACTATCATTGTCTGTTTTTCTTTTCTCATTATCATCAGCCTGAAACTGTCTAAATATGTATGACGGCTTATTCTGAAGTTTTATTTGAATTTAGAAAGCAAAAGAACATAGCTGTAGTTAATATGTTCCTTTCCGAACATTATTTATCGACAATTTCGGTGCATAGCCCAACTTTCCCGTTTTCTACGTACGTATAATATTCTGGTGCTACTTATGATAGCGCATGTGCATAGAGGATAGCATAGCATGGGCAATTATCGCGCTTAACCGATACTAACACCAGGTAAAGCCAGAGGGTAACAACAATACACGATGTTGACGGAAGCAAAATTGCCTAACATTTCCGAGGTTTAAAAATACATCAGTAACCAGGATAACACATTTGGAAAAATAGAAAAACGATCTCTGGTTAAAAATTTGTTTTAAAAGGAGCTTTCGACTACCAGTCTGTAGTCTTTAACGAGTAATAGCTAGAAAACGCGAACGTTGAAATATATACTAAGAAAAGTGTGAAAAAACAAAATTATAATAAAAACAATAGAAATGCTTGTGTGCGAGTAAAAAATGCTAATGTGAGGTTCAAAATAGAATTGAATATTGTCTTGGTAATTGTTTCGCATTATTGTCAGCATGGTTCGTAATTGCTGTGTGCCAGGATTCCAAAGTTTTTCTAACACGGAAATTTCCCTTGTCAATCACATTAGCATTTTTTTACTCGCACACAAGCATTTCTATTGTTTTTTATTATAATTTTGTGTTTTCACTCTTTTCTTAGTATATATTTCAACGTTCGCGCTTTCTATCTATTACTCGTTAAAGACTACAGACTGGTAGTCGAAAGCTCGTTTTAAACAAATTTTTAACCAGAGATCGTTTTCCTATTTCTACAAATTTCCGAGGTATTAGAGAAAAAATATCAAGAAGAAATATATTATTTTGTCTCTATGCAATCACCATAGAATCCACCTTTAGCGGGGTAGATAGCGGATGGGTGCTTACTCTGATGAAGTGAAGAATATAATAAAAACTGCCAGCCAGAAAGTCCATAAAGAAAAGCGTCACTTTGCTAGTTAAATACAGCTGAACTTGGATATTTTGCAAGAAAGGGCAAAACGCACACTTATACTCTGTGAAGTATGTCAATAAAGTTTTATACCGGGCAGAACTCAACTGAAATGTCGTGTTAGCCTTCTGTCATACATTCCGGTGTTAATATGAATCATTGAATTCTTATATTTTTGAGATATTTTTATGTATTTGATTAATATTTACTGATATGAAAAGTGCACATCACACACCTCCATTTACATATTCGCATCTCAGTTCCTATTAATTCTTCCTTACTTCTACATGTTAATGTAGAATTGATAACGCTGATACTGAGCGCAGCAATAACACGAAGCTTGTTAAAAAAAGAAAAAAAAAAACTGGATTTGTCCTTGCCCCATTCCATATTCTGAGCTGCAAATGTACACATTACAGATTTATTTGAAAGGTACTGGGAACAATTTGATATGAGTTCCTTTTTTTATGGCACGTGGTGTTTCCATGGCAACCACATATTGACAGGTACTATTTTCTAAATTTCGAATTGTCTTTTGTTTTTTAAGAGTGTGTCTATGAGAAGACCAGGCAAAAGGTGATACAACAAAAATTACCTTTTCTGACCTAAACTCGCCACAAATGTTGGGTTTGGTGAGTGAATGATTATGGCAGAGACAGTAAGTCAAAATACTTTATTCGCTTAAAGTTAAGGGGACCCCCTGCAAAAAAAAAAATGGCCACTTGACACTAATATATGCATAGTTAATTAGCTGTCGTCTGTTTAGTATTTCTAAAACAACAAAGGCCATGTGAAAATGAAGTCCACGGCGTCATGTTCTGCAATTATCAGTCTCAAAGTGCAAATATTCATTTTGAATAGGAAATTTGTTTGTTATTCATGGTTCCTTCATTAGTAAGCTGCATAAATGCTTAGCTAGTTAAGTCTTGTTAAAACTGCAGAAAAGCGGCTTTTGTGTCTTAGTGAATGTTCAAGAAATGGCCATGAATCATAAAGACCTATGAAAAGAATACGCCAGCGCAGAAAAAAATATAGAAGGTTCCAAACATTTTATGGCATTTTTGGGAACTTAAGTGATTGCTCTCACTATCCATGTTAGAATAATATGCCTTTGCTCAGTGTTGCTCATAGCAGAAATTTGACGTGAAACGAAACGTGTTCATTTTAACATAATCGAAAGCGTTCCTAAAACACTAAAACTAGTAATAGTTATCACTAAAGCTACCCCCGCTTTCTTTTATTTCTGCTAATTGGAAACGTGACAATAATATTGAACAGTTTTATAAGAACTATTAAACACTCTCACAAAGCATGTACAACAGAGCAGTTTACCATATCTCGTTAGAAAGGACGCAAAAAGTACTTTCTGGGAAAAAAAATATAGGTTGCCTTCATGGAAACCAATATTTCTTTTACAAAAATTTCACTCAATAGAACTTTGTGAGGAAAAAAAAAGGTTAAAAAGTTATAGCGAAACAAAAAATTAAGTCAAACTACTCTGCTTTTCGAATTTGATGCTTAAACAAACCATTTGTCTTGATATATGAGCAAACGTATCTCGAAAGCAGAACGGAAGTCGATTTTTTTTTTCGAGACGTAAACAGAAGGTCCGGGTTCGAGCCCTGGCCGGGGACATTGTGTTGTGTTCTTGGGCAAGACACGTTACTCTCACAGTGCCTCTCTCCACCCAGGTGTATAAATGGGTACCGGCGAACTTAATGCTGGGGGTAACCCTGCGATGGACTAGCATCCCATCCAGGGGGGAGTAGAACTCGTGGCTACAGGAACCTTGAAATGCTGCTAGAAGACGACGAAACGCAAACTCGTGGTTGCGAGAACCTTGAAATCAAGAGAAGGCTCGATTTTACAGCCGTTTTGTGAGCCCGCGTTCCTTGCCCTACATTACCCGAGACCACCGTGCGCGCTTAGTTTCATCAAATCCAGAACGCTTTGCATACTACCAACACATTTCTTACTTTTTTGAAATTCCTTTTATGTATACACGCGGGGAATCCTAGGGTGCCTCCTCGGGCCAAAACCCTGCGGGGGCAATAAACGGCGGCTCTTTGGATAACAATTACGTGATATGACATCACAACTCCATGTTGTTTGCCTCGTAGACCATAAGAAAACCGTTTTTGATTAGGTATGATTCCGACGATAAAATGCAAGTTGTGTCGACTTGTCTTTAATTTATTGTTTCTTTTTTTTAATAGGAAGAAAAGGTTCAGTAAGAGCTCCTAGTGCAGGCAACACGCAACTTCACAAGAAAATTAATTTTTACCTTTCATCATCTATCTTTTCGCGAAACAATAAGTGTATAGCAGTTAAATAGTGCATCTTTTGTATAAAGTCGTCGTTTGTGAGCGTTAAATTATTAGTAGGCTTCAACCTTCTGGACTCAAATGTGAGCAGCCTCGAAAGCTGTTTCCCTGCTCTTTAGGGGCGTCATAATTCTGAATAGAGCAGCTGCTTGTAGAAAAAGCCATCAAGCTTTTTCTATTAAAACGAGTGGCTCTTTACTATCCAGAAGGACCATCAAATGGTTAAAATCTCGATCCAGTCATCTGCTGATGTTTTGTTATAATACCTACCTTTGTTGATGGCTTAAGGATAAAACTGATAACATATCCATAGTAAAGAAACTGTCTTGGCTTGAATATTGCAATGTGTTTTCTTTATTAATTTTAAAAGAATAAAGACAGCTGAGTTTTCTCTTCTATTACATTTGTTGATTTTCACAAGAGTACCATTTATATTCAGAAAGAAGCATCTATTACCTGTAAGTAGTTCAGTTTTCGTTTACTTTTGTTCGGTTTTTTACCTTACAAAGACGGCTTGGTGTACCAAATGCTCGAATTTTTTTACAATGCACGTAATAGAACATATATCGGTCAAGTGAAAAAGATTTTGCCGAGTCTGCCTAGTCCAGTTCGGACTGTTTCCATTCTCCGTCGTCAACCTAATGATTGATCACAAGTAATTCTAAAATTATAAAGCCAGTTTTTTTCTCCAACTAGGTTACAGGTTGATGAAATCTACTACATTTGAAAACGATCAGTGTCTGTTTACTGAAAGACCTTCGTGTGAATATCGAAGCGTTTGGGAAGTTTCAGCACCAAGAGTAATTACGTCTTTTTTTCCATTTCCAGTTTGAATGTAACTAACTGCTGCTGTAGACAGCTGATTCAGACTTTCCGTAGGCGTCACAAAACTGATGAAGATTAAAACTCAAGAAGCCATCAAATAATTCTTTAAAAAAGAAAAATACGAGAGTTCATTTCTAATCGAAACAAAAAAAAACATCAAGCTCGTCTAACAATAGCTAAGTGACTTTTTCGAGCAATGAGGAAATCGTAGGTTGACAAACTACACCAGAGTTAAGTTACTTTCAATATAATCTTTTAAGACTATACGTCACTCACTGCAGGAGCTTTCCTTTGGAAGATGATTTCCTGAAGAAAAATTCGTATTAAAGAAAAACTTAATGACAGTGGGGGAGTTGGCGGTCAAAAAATCTCATTTTGTCGCTTCAATGATAAAGTTCCATTGTTTAATTTCATTCGGAAAATCTCATTTCAAGGTTACAAAACTAATCAGTCCCCTATAGTTAGCGCTGCACGCTAATGTATAGAGACGGTATCAAATATTCTCAATTTTTGGCTTGAACATGAATTCAGAAACAGTAAAAAAAAGATAGTTATCAAGACGAAAGGAGCAATGCACGTTTTATGTTCAACCCATCGTTGCTGTCGTCTAAGATTGAAACAGCTGTCTTTAAGCAGAGGTGGTACGAATGCAAATGAGGCTAAAAAGTAATTAAACGATTTCATGTTTTGTTTGTTTGAGTTCAATAGCGGCCAAAGGTGAAGCGAAATAACTTGAAAGCTACCAGTGTGGCTTTTTTATGACCACAACTGTTAGTTTACTTCTAGCTTGTGGTCGCGGCCGCGTGTATTTGCAGTTTTTTGATATTTTCTTTGCTCCAGGTGAATACTGTCCAGCTAGCCTGAACTAGCCGCTCGATGTACAGGTACGTTTAAAAGTGAATGTATCGTTTCCACTGCATTAAAAATAGCCCATGTGCATGGAAGGCAAGCACCGCTTTAAAAAAAATTAAGAAAATATTTCATGATATAGCGAGACCTGGTTATCTACTCTAAAGGAAGAGCCATAGTTCGTTTCATTCAGTTTTTTAGTTCAGTTTGTGCAGGTAAGTTCATATTAAGGTAGATCTTAAGGTCGCCATGCAAAACCCCGCCATCTTGAGTGAAATTGAATGTACATTTACAGAATCTGACAATTGTGCGGGAGCTGCTGTTTGAGCACTTCATATGAAGCAAAGCCAGAAACATGCAACGAAAATTTTCCCGGTTAAATTTTACCTCTGGTAAAACCATTTTTCCAATTTAATCTCAATAAATTTTTAGATATATAAGTTTCCGAAAATTTTTACCAAATCTACCTAATACAACAAATAATAAAAGCCGCATTTAAAGGTGAAGTGACCATTTCAACCCAAAGAGACTTGTTCTGAAAGCATAAGAGAACGATGTTAGTGTTCCGTTCCATTGTAGAAACAGGGAAATATGAACGGGTGAGCATGGTTCTTTAGTCGTGGGACCTTCCAACTTTTTTTTTTTTTTTTTTTTTTGTTTGTTTTTTTTTTAATCTTTCTGTTCCCGTATCTTTCCAATTAATTTAGTAACGCCTTGCGCTTTAAATTAGACTTCCGAATAATCTAATCATGCCTAGAAAAGGCATCAACCCAAATTCTTATTTAGTGAAGTAACATCTGGTATGCTATTCTCTAAAGGCCGCGCCGGTGAATTTTAGGTGGATCTATTTATAAACAAACTTCATAAAAAAGATTTGCTCGATGTGAAAGGAGATGTTTGAACAAGAGCTGCCGGTCTGGCGTAAATGGAACCTTGAGCAAAGCTTTTATTTACTTTGCCATATGGGAGCGGGTGTCTCAAAGCATTTTAGCTTTCATTTCTCTAGAATTCACTAGGCTGTACATCAGTAGATATTGCTTAAATAAATAGCATCTTTTTAGGAAACACACTACAAGACAATGCCCGTATATTTCCATATTGTCAGGAGAGAGATTAAGAACAGATAACTCTGAAGCAACATCCTACTTTTAGAAAATTGGAAGGAACTTTAGCAGGAGTGACGATTTAAAATTTAAATAATCAAATTTTACCTTCAGAAAATATGAAACGAATTTATTTATAAAACAAGACATTACTTGCCATTTTAAGTCATCATCGAAAAGATCAAAAAAGTACACTGATTATCATAAAGCCTGCATATTGATTGCCTAAAAGGATCTGATATTTTCAACTTACTGCTTTACTTAGACTTTTTAGATTAATCTGTCATTCGATCCGAATTTTTCACGCCACAATTTTTTTTTTTTTCCTGCAAGTAATTGATTCACTAAGTGAGTGAAAACAAACTTCTTAGTTGTGGTAATTTATTTTAAACTTCGTGAAATAAGCTTCCGAATGAGTGGTATTTGCTAGCCAACTGAAATTCGATTCAAATTCGAGTTGTTTTGCTTTCCGTGATATGATTTTGTGTTACAAGACAAAACAAATTAGACGGCTCAAGAGGTCATAGATATTAGTGGTTTTAACATTATTTTAAGCTTTTGAAAAACAGTTCATTAGTTTGAAAGGATACTTTGGTCACAAACCAAAGGGTCATTCTTGTTGCCGTAGTTTAGCCTTCATTTGCATACACGTACACGTTTACCTCGAGACTCCTTGGCCAAAACGTGTCAAGTGAATTTTAATCTTATGTACTTTAAACAAGAGATATTAGTCATTATACACTACCTAAATTTGCGAGAAGTGTGTAATGTCCTGATACATCCTGCGATATCAAGTCACTGACCTTATGTGGCTACGATAACAATGTCACTTTCAAGTACAGTAATTTTGCCTTGAGTCAAATTGAAAGGAAGCTTTAAAAAATGGAATATTAAGATCGCAATTAAATATTGAGCATTTTTATTTTCTTTCTAAAATGGAGATGGAGTTTCCAGATTTCTTGCTAAATGTGGTCATAAAATTCTGAAAATGAGACTCCAAACAAATGAGCTTTAAAACAATGACTGACGAGGAACTAGTCAAAATTAAAGTATTGAAGAACAGAAAGGTATACAATTTGTGCCTCGTGAAAATTGCTGAAGCTATACAAGAGTATCCCCTAAATTTTCGCCGAATTCAGCTATTTCGGAATTTTGGCTCGTTTGTTTTTGCCAAGATACGAAACCATGGTTTTGTTGACAACAAAATTTTTTTCTCTCTCTCTCAACAGAGCCGCCAAGTCGCAAATCAACAACCCGCAACAATGAATAGCACCTTAGAAGGAAATCCTTATGATGATCTAATAGCGATAATGGATTCCAGGAGCACTACCGACTACATTATAGAGACGACCCCGTATATCATAATCAACTTGATGGCGCTATTTGGAAACATTCTCGTTTGTTTGATCGTTTATAAAAATCCTCGTTTGCAAACCATCACCTTTCAATATATTTTTGCACTGGCCATTTCTGACGTCGCCATGGCAATGTTTTGCATGCCACTGGTTTGGGGAGTGCTGCTTGTGGGCGAATGGCGGTACTCACAGGAGGTGTGTGGAGTGCATGGCTTTGCAGTTCTCTTTTTGGCCTTTGTTTCTTTGCAAACGATTGCTCTACTTGCTTTCAACCGCTATTGTCGAGTGGTAAAACCTTGGCTATTTCGCAAAATTTTCACAAAGAAGTTCGTGGTGCTCTCCTTGCTCGCTGTAGTAGTTTCCGCTGCGTTCTTTCTCGGCTTACCATTGGTCACAGGTTGGGCATATTTCCATTTCCACTCAGGCAAAATCACGTGCGTGCTTGAATTTCACCATCAAACCATCGACAAGATATATACTGGCGTTTTGGGTTTAGTCATAGTCGTGATTCCATTTGGCTCCATAACATTTTGTTACACCAAAGTGTTCTTGAAAGTACAGAAACATCGACAAAGGTTTCAATCTATCGACTCAATAGGTGCTCAGAGTTCGAGGATCAGTGTCGAGGAAGTAAACATTACCAAGACCCTGTTTGCCATGGTGTTGGGGTTTACGATTTGCTGGGTCCCTGTGTTTGTTATCGAGTTTACTGATTCTGCCACGGGGAACCACTCTTTACCCAGACGAGTATATCTCCTCAATGTCTTTTTGGTATCAATTAGTTCTGCAATCAACCCAGTCATATACGGAGTGCTCAACAGGACATTCAGGTTGGAATATTACAGGATGTGGCCCTGTTGCAGCTGTTGTTCCATGGACGTTTGGGACATCCAACGAGAACAAGAACAAAACGACAAGCCCAAAAGAGCCGACACTTCCACCTGATCTTCAAAACAATTCCCCCTCTGCCACGGGGGAATCACCTTTCCATTGAGTAAAGATGCTATTCTGACCTCTCCAACCCCGTAAACTGGGGTTCCTAGATCAGATCTGTAACTAAATGGCGATCGTGTTTTGGTTTTACTTATAACCATGCAGACAACTTAGAAGAGAATCAGTAGAAATGAGACACTATGACAACAAAATAAAAATGAGACTGAAAAGGCTCTTGAAATTGTCCGATAGTAGCTTGTTTACTAAGCGTTTCGGGCTGAGTCCTTCTTGAGTGTATCAAACTGAAGAAAGCCTAAAGACAAAACGTTTAATAAACCAGCTACTACTATTTGACAATTTCAAGAGCCTTTTCAGGCTCAAAATTAACTTAGAAGAGAGTCAAGCTACCAAAGTTTAATTAGAAGTTTAAGCATTTAAACTGTGGTTAATGAGCTCTGTAGTCTACATCATAGCTGTCATCTAAGGTTGTCACCAGTTCTGTTATCTTCCCCCTATTAGCCATTGTGCAATAACCTTAGGTTGATGTCCAATGCAAACCAATAGTCTTACCATATGGGAAATCATACCACAAAGCTCCCAGTGATTTTCCACCATGCTCTCATGTGATTTCAGCGTGCTATACCCCTCCCAACTCCTTCAATCCCCAGTTAGTAAAATCCCATTGTTTTCTGACCCTGTCGCAGTTGTGAGCTAGTATTCAAGCTAGGCCGTTCTCCGTTTTCTCTGCCGCCTGCAAAAGGTCCTCACTGGCATTAAACGGTCCCAAATGCCTCCCAAATTAACTCGCCACCCCATAACTATTCAAATTTTGGTTTCAATTTACAATTATTCCCATCCCCCCCGCCCCCCCCCCCCCGCCCCCCCAAGTTACAATGTAGACTAGATAATGCTGTGGGCTGCCTTCACCCTAGCCTTTTTTGGTTTTCTACGTGCAAGTGAATTTACTTGTAATAGCAGTAGTTTTAACCCTACTGTCCATCTTTGGCTAATGGATATTACCTTTATCCCTGACAATGAATCCCACAACCACATGCTTGTTTCCATTAAGCAATCCACAACTGACCCCTTTCGCAAAGGCTGTACCTTAACTATAGCAAGATCCACCACCTCTATCTGTTCTGTGATGGCTATGAAAGACTACCTGCTACGATGTAAACCAGCTGCTACAGGAAATTTGTTTACCTTCACCAATGGCAAGTGGCTCTCCCGTGCCTCCCTGACTAAGGAGCTCCGTTCTGTACTGCAAGGTTGTGGCCTACCTGCTGATCATTATTTCACACACAGTATCCGTATTGGTGCAGCTACCACTGCAGCTGCAGCAGGTGTCCCTTCGTGGCTTATCAAGGTACTGGGTCGCTGGAGCTCAGACTGTTATGAACGCTACATCAGAACTCCTCAAGAAACACTATTAGCTATCCCTAAGAAATTAGTCATGGATAATTCTAATGTTGTAATTTAGGTCTACTATAAGATCTGCTTGGACCCTTTCAGCCTTATTATCAACATGCAAATTTCCTCCCACTGGCTTATCCTATTTACTAACACTAGTCGGTTGAAAGAGATTGATTCCCAAATGGCCTTATTTTTTTAGCACAATTTCTCGTCCTTTACTGCCTACCAAGCAGCAATACTCACTTTAATTTCAATGCTGCTTACACAACTGGGCTGAAAGGGTCAATCATTTAAGTTAATTCCATTATCTATTGATTTATAACTTTGTGAATCTAGTTAGTACTATTCATTGAGAACCATGCTTCTTGTATCTTATTGTGTGTGGCAGACCTCCTACTGCTATGGAGGTCTGCTTTGCTTTTCTTTCCTGTGGGGTGATTGTGTTCACCCCTCCCCCTCTCGGGCTAGCAGTTAGCTCACACAATCGTGGCAGGGAAGTGCAACCTAGGCTGCACTTTGCCCCACAGTAAGTGCTATGGCCACCCTTGGAAATAGGTCCGGATCTCTCCAGGTTAGTGTCATCGTACCATCTGAACTATTGTCCTCCCAAAGGGGCACCTCCTCTTCTGGTCCATGCTATGTTACTTCCAAGGAAATAGGTCCGGATCTCTCCAGGATGGTGCCATCGTAACATTTGACCTATTGTCCACCCAGAAGGAGTCCCCTCTTTTGGTCCCCTTAGTAACATAGGTTCCCCTAGAGACGCCGCTACTCTAGGGGATATAGGCTCTGTCTTCCCTGCTATGTTTTGCCACCATAATCAGTGTTTTGTCTCTGTTTCCTGTATCTACCCAGCAAAAGGGGAGGGGGAATTGCAATCTTGTTACCCATATAAATATCCTCGCTGGTACTGTTAGATCTGCCCCTCCCCCTGTGTGGGTGTGGCTTTAATAATTTACACTAAATTGCACACCAGCAGAATCTCATTACGGCGAACCAACTAGGAAGGTGATCTTTTCCGTAAACAGATAACGGATTTGGACCCAATTCTGATTTGTTGAGCATGTGCATATTACTTGTATTCCACTCTTTAACCAATCTGATGTGGTTGGAAATCCATGAATTGCTGCCTTTCAGTCTGAAGACGGCTAAAGTTCGTTATGTTTAAAGATGGCCAAAAGAATTCTTTGTACACCCTAATTAAGACGCTGTCACGGTATATTTGCTCAAAACTGTTATAAATTCACGAAATGATCCCTAAATTTATGTAGTAAGAACTTAATTAGCTCTAACGAAATGATGATTAAAGGCAATTTCTTGAAGAACGTCCACAGTGCAGCATCAATTTGGCAAAATTTCAACGATTTTTGAGCCAAACTTGAACTTTTGAAAAACTGACAGCCTGATGCTTTTTCAAAACTCCACATCGCAATCGGTTTCCATGGCCGCTATCGTTAAGCCCCGGCCAAACGATCGCAACATGTCAACGCAACATATCGCAACAATGTTGGACGCAACATCTTGCGCGCGTTTCACCACCCTGTTGTGGTGTGTTGCGACGTGTTGCGACATGTTGGGTGTTGTTGGCTCAAATTTGACCATTTTCAAATTTGAGCCAACAAGACACAACATGTCGCAACACTTCGCAACAGGGTGGCCAAACGCGTGCAACATGTTGCGCCCAACAATGTTGCGATATGTTGCGCTGACATGTGGCTATCGTTTGGCCGGAGCTTTAGCCATCATTACTTCCTAATGGGTTTTAATCATTTGTCGAGTACTGCTCTACAAAATAAAGGCATTGTTGTTCAGCTTCCAAGGATCGATATATGTTTTTGAGATTTCCAAAATCCTGCTAAAAATGGTGACGGTGTCCCTTGAAGCATCCAGGCAACATATCTGAAACTAAAAAGAGACCGAATATAAAGGAGTGCAGCACTATAGTTTGACTCGAATGTATAAATAATTCAAACTATCAAACAACAACGTACGCTTTGTTTGTTTGTTTATTTGTTTGTTTGTTTTCTTTTTTCATCCTTTTGTTTGCAATGCAACATAATACACAAAGTGCAAAAATTAGGTAAGGTTCCGTGCTCACTGTAATAATTTAAAGCTAACGGAGAAGAGTAACTATCAGCAAAATGCTTTTCTTCATCCAATTTACACACAGTAAAATTACCCCTTGTAAATATTAATCGAACGGATGCGAAAACAATTATATGTGAACATTATTTTCCAACAAACACACTTATTCAAACCTCATTTTTTGTAGTCCATTATGACATTAAACACCGCAATAAGAAATAATGTAAACGGGTGGCAAAAGGTGTTGATTAATCCTCATGGGACAGTAGTAAATGATTTAAATTCATGTCGCGTACCAAATGAAGCTTTATGTTCCAAGTTTCCATTTAAAAAAAAAAAGAAAATAAAATAAACCTTCTTGACATGTGCAAGGTTTTCTTTCTTGCTTTTATATTTCTTTGAATGTAACTTCAAACACTGCACAGGGAGACAATTCCGTGACCAAAAAATTTTCAGCCCAGGGAGTTTATAAAAGAGAGAGAATTGAAAAAAGTTTAAAAACAATATCTTGTTAGAGACACTTTGGCTAAATTGTAATTCCCAGAGAGAAGATCGCAGCGGCTGCCATAATTATCAACTTTAGACGGATATTTCCTTGGGTTGTTATGCAAGTTAATTTGTTAGCAAATCAGTACTGTCTTTTGACAGCCACCTTTCAGTTTGAAGAAATTTCTAAATAAATCGAGCTGGTTCAAGTTTTATGTCAAAAGGTAGTGATCTTCAACAGTAATAAGTAAACATTACAA
The DNA here is from genome assembly GCF_964199315.1 of Orbicella franksi. Lineage (NCBI taxonomy): Eukaryota > Metazoa > Cnidaria > Anthozoa > Scleractinia > Merulinidae > Orbicella > Orbicella franksi. The sequence continues at coordinate 25,618,027 of NC_138147.1, forward strand.
AGGATTTCCATATGATAAGAAAACACTATTAACCCCTCCTTCTCTGTTCACTAATTGCGTTTGCGAGTAACACCTGTTTGGAATTTTAATATTGAAAATAGATTCGTCAATCATTGTTCGACGTTTTCGAAACTCGACAAGAAACCTTCATTTCAAGCTCAGGAAACGCCATGCTATCACAAGCAGTGTATGCACTAGAAATTAGCCAAAGGCCTATAAATAACATTGATAATACTGGTTCAACCGAAGAATATCCGAGAGAAAACGAAATGAACACAAATCGTCAAAGTCAGCTGTCAGCGATCTTCACTCCAATTTTGATCGCTATGAAATTGACGGGGCAGTTCTTCGGAGAAACTGCACTGGGTGAGATAGGTCGTTTGAGAATATGCTACATTTCGCGATTCTTCAGCACGCTCGTCGTTCTGGGCCAATGGCTACTCGTGGTATTGAGTGTTGTAAGTCATTTTCACATAGGTTTCTCGACAACGCCGGAGTTTTTCTTCTTATTGGTTACTACCATTTGGCATGCCCAATGTGCTAGTAGCACCACCGTTTGCTTGGTCGTTTTGCCATTAGCGCAAAACAGACGACCATCGAGATTTGCTCGATTTCTTTCCAGTTTTGGCACGAACGCACCCGAACTAGAAGGGATGAAGGAAAAAGCAGTGAAAGGTTTAACTTTGGGTTGTCTTGCAGCTCTGATCAATACCGTTGTCGTCACCTATTTCAGTGTCTGCTATAGAGGTATAATCTCTATTTTCCCACCATGGTATCCACACTCAGATACGTACTTGGCAGTGCGGGTGATAGAGATGGTCTTTGGGACTTTCGACTCCTTCGCTTGGATTCTTCCAGCCTTGATCATCTGCATCACCTGCATGCTCCTGGAAAAGACGTTCGAAACTCTGCAAAATAAAATGTCAAAGGAATCCATCCACCCTTTCCCAATAGCACACCTGAGGCGGGAACACCTGAAGCTTTGTGAGATGGTAGAGCTGGCTAATGCTGTGTTCTCGCCGCTCCTCTTTGTAATCGTTTCACTAGACATACCACTTTTGTGTATCAACTTCCATCAACTCATCAAGTCGGCAAGCAGCCAAAAAGACACCATCGTTATTATCAGCTACCTCTACTGGAGTTTGTGTATAGCGACTTTGCTAGGGGTTGTTTTCATGTTTGGAAGCCGCGTTAACGAGAAGGCAAGTCTTAACTGTCTTAAAAAAAGATCTTTTATCTTCTTTCATTATATATCAGATTTTACTATCTACGATTCAAAATGCATCGAAGCTGTACTTTCAATCAGCATTTTTCAGTGGCCTCTTTCGTTTTTTCACCGTAGCAGAAATAAAATGTTTTAAAATTTGTGCATTAATGTTTTGCACATTTTACTATATACGTAGTAAGTACATTAAGAGTCATTAATTATGTATACTATACCATACGATTCTCATAAAAAAAAAAAACAGAAGTAAAAAACTCGGATATAAAATATATGTTACTGTAGGCCACATTCGTCTTTAATTTATTCATTTTCATTTGCTTCGGCACATCTCTGAGGCGATTAAAAAGCCTCAAAGTGATTTTCAGCAGATTTAAATTAAATTGCTTCCATTTATTTAACATTTACACTATTTCTTTTTTTGAAAAATTTGTATTAATATCTCGTGGAACAGGACACTAATGAATTTCCTTTATATTGCTTCCATTTTTAAGTGCAGTTTCCTAATTATTTTGGGCTTTTTATTGGGGTCGGTTGGGCAAATTTGATGCAAAGCAAATTTTAAAGAAACCAATCGTATGTGTATACATCATGATTGTCGAGAAAAAGAAATCAAAAAGCAATTATGTCATTTTAAACACCGTAGTAAGATCAACACATTCGGCACGAAAACGAAAATGTGTACGGCTCCAAAAATGTTTACTCAGAAACAGTGTGTACGTAGAATTGAAAACTCGGTACAACTCTGGGGATTACAGTAAACGTTTCTCTTTATTCTTGCTGTAAAACTGACGCACCCTGTATATAGGTTACATTGTAATTTAGCCTTATCAACCAATCAGCTCTTTAACCCAACCTGTGATATTTGAAAAGGACGTTTGTCAAAAAGGTTTCTAGTGGTTGTATGTTGCGTGAGAACGCATACCTTTCACAACAATCATTCCCCACACGACCAACTGATCGACTGCTCATTTGCATTATCTGGTCACTACTCCAGGTCCCTATAGCTACCCTATCACGTTAATCACCTGCTGAAAGAATAAATTAACAGCGAGATTTCACGGAAGACCAGGTGACTGACCGCTAATTTGCATAAATCTGCCCGGATCACTCCTAAAACTCCCTCTAGCTATATCCTATCACTCGTTAAAAATGGAGTATGTTTTGCCCCTTATCACTTTGCCATAGTGATGCAGATTGAACTGCTTTAGATCTGGGACTCTCTACTCATAAATCATTTCACTCCAGATGTAAACTAAATGTTCCTTATTCGTATTATATGGCAACAGTAAGTCTTAAAGTGTTATAAGACACCATAAGCTGCATTATATTTTGAAGTCGGCTTATTTCCCGAAACTTTTTACTTGCAGGCTCACAGTTTCTATGAAACCTTACAGAAATCTAAGTTTTCTGTCGAAGACATAAAAGAACATACTGAGGTACGTGCTGGAAACGAAAAGGGTTTTTCAATCATCATCAGGAGTCGAACGAAACACGAGGTCCATACCCTTACAAACAATGAACAAAACAATAGCGTTATCAATACTGTGCAAATGCAACAGTAATCGCTAAATGTTATATATATGACTTTGTGGGGAAAAGAAAGAAAAGAAGAAAAATATTCATCAATTATGACATCGGTTCTTTGCCAAAGTGCGCAGTAACATCGTTAGCCTCTTGTAGGAAACAGAAAATTTTTCTGCATTTAAATAATGCTGCAGAAGTGTAGTCCCCTCTCGCGAACCCATGTACAAAATTGCAGCAGAAAAAAACCATCGGAGCAAGGATGTTAACCAACTCCACAGTCAACTCACATATGAAAACGGGTCTAGGATACAACTCAAATCATTTTCTCTCACTTCGAATTCATCGAAATATTTTATGACCTAGTCAACCGACCAGTCTAGTAAAATATACCACAATGTTAATGGCATCGTAATGGTTTTTATTTTGTGTAGTTGATGCTCTTCCTTGCCCACTTGCGGGGAGATCCCATCGGATTGTCTGTGGGGGGATTGGCGGTTATCAGCAAGTCGGTGTTTCTCACGGTTAGTATACAAATGACAAAAAATTATGACTGTAAATAAGAAATACTACATTACTGCATTATATAGATAGGGCGTTTGAGGAGGGCTTCAAAGCTTAAGCGGGTAAATAGGCTATTTCATCTTAAAAAAAATCAGGAGTCGGGAATCAGGGGTCGGACGTCGAGAGTCGAGAGATTCGAGTTTCGAGACAATACTAATTGGTTGATTGATTGATTAATTGATCGATCGATCGATCGTTTGATTTATGGACTGGTTGATTTAATGTTTGGACTGCAGGCTTCCTGTTTAACAAGCTCTTTTTACGGTCTTGAATCTCAGTCCCTCAGTTTTTTCCATGGTTACATGAGATCGCTTCCCGTAGAAAAAAAATGTCTGGGCCAGGTAACCACAACGGAAATTTTACCACTACTTGAATTGAGGGTTAGCAGAAATCGGCATCTTCCACCTGAATCTGTATACTCCCACCCCCTTCCCCACCCCCACCTGAAAGTTATCTTATAGCTTAAACTGACGTGTATATAAGCGTCTCTTGCATTACACCTTACCTTATTTGGTTCCATAGCTCTTTGGATTAATTGTGTCGTACTTCATCGTACTGGTGACGTTACCAAGTTAAGCTCACGGAGAGAAGAATACCCAAAGAGAGCTAAAGTTGTAGAAGCTTGGAATTTAGCTTCCAACTCAGGAGTGCTCAGCAGGACATTCACGGGTTGCAATATTACAGGATGTGGCCTTGTTAAAGCTGTTGTTCATTGGAAGTTTGAGACATCCAAAGAGAACAAAAGCAAAACAACAAACCCAGAAGAGCACATTTCGAAACAACTTTGCGTCTGACAAACCAGCTATACACTAAGCAAAGTTGGTTTTCTGACCTCTTCATGCCCGGAAACTGTGGAAACTATTTTGCTGTTACTTAACCAGACAACTTAGAAACGAGTTGAGCAATCATAATTTTACCGGGAATAAACTAGGAGATGTGATTGTAAATCCACGAATTGTTGCCGTAAGGTTCAATTTGAAGATGGCCAGGGGTCGTTATGCTTGGAAATGGCCAAAATAATTCTCTGTGTAACTTAATAATACAGGCAAAAGACTGAAACTGAAAAATGACCCAAAAAAGAGGGCAACACTATTGCTGACTCTAATAAATTGTTCAAACTAAAAAACAGCGACGCAACTTTTCTTACCATAATATATACTAGGTAAAAAATTAGTAAGACTCCGTAGTCACTGTAATATTGTAAACCTTATGGAGTAGAGTAACGAGGAGCAAATTGCTCCTTCTCATCCGATTGATCATGAATATCAATTAGAAAATATCTTTACACACCTTTACACCTGGTAAATATTGAACGGGAATGAAAAAGATAACTTTTGAACGTTTTTTCTACCACCAATACACTGATTCAAACCCTTTCGGAGTCCATTAATACATTACGTATAATAAGGAATATATAGTAAACACGTAGGATAAAGTATTAATTAAACCCCTAGGAACAGAAGTGATTGAAATTCATTTCACGTACCAAATGAAGCTTTAAGTTCCCAATTTCCATTTTTAGAAAAACAACAAACAACAAACAAACAAACAAAACGAATAAGAATTCAACACAAAGTTTTCTTTCTTACCTCTTTATTCCTCTGAATGTAACTCCAAACACTAAATAATTTAATATGGAAAAAATTCCACGACCAAACATTTCAGCCAAAGCAGTTTATCAAAGAGGAAGACATGAAAAAAAGATTAAAACATGTACAATATCCTGTTGAGACCCTCTGGCCATACTGTAATTGGTTGAATGAAGATCAGCGGCTGCCATAATGGTCAACTTTGGATGGAGTCTTCCCTAAGTTGTTATGCAAGTTCATTTGTTAAGCAATCAGCACTGTCCTTTGACAGCAACCTTTCGTTTAAAAAACTATTCTAAATCATTGGAATCGAGCTGGTTTAAGTTTTATGTCAAAAGGTAGTGATCTTTATAGTCAGCAGTAATAAATAAACACGGCAAACGATTTCCATATGATAACAAAACATTATCAAGTTCTCTGCAGTGTAATTGAGTTTGCGAGTAACACCTGTTTGAAGATTTAATATTCAGAATAAATTCGTCCATCATTGTACGACGTCTTCGAAACTCAACACTGAGAAACCTTCATTTCAAGCTCGGAAAACGCCATGCTATCATCACGAGCAGTGTATCCTCCAGAAATTAGCCAAAGTTCTATAAATAACACTCATAATACTGGTTCAACCGAAGAATATCCGAGAGAAAACGAAATGAACACAAATCGTCAAAATCAGCTCTCAGCGATCTTCAGTCCAATTTTGATCGCCATGAAATTGTCTGGGCAGTTTTTCGGAGAAACCGCACCGGCTGAAATAGGTCGCCGAAGAACAGGCTACATTTCGCGATTTTTCAGCACGCTCGTCGTTCTGGGCCAATGGCTACTCGTGGTATTGAGTGTTATAAGTCATTTTCACATAGGTTTCTCATCCACGCCGAAGTTTTTCTTCCTATTGGTTACCACCATTTGGTATGTCCAATGCGCAAGTAGTACCGCCGTTTGCTTGGTCGTTTTGCCATTAGCGCAAAACAGACGACCATCGAGATTTGCTCGATTTCTTTCCAGTTTTGGCACAAACGCACCCGTACTAGAAGGGATGAAGGAAAAAGCAGTGAAAGGTTTAACTTTGGGTTGTCTTGCAGTTCTGATCAATACCGTTGTCGTCACCTATTTCAGTGTCTGCTATAGAGGTATAATCTCTATTTTCCCACCATGGTATCCAAACTCAGATACGTACTTGGCAGTGCGAGTGATGGAAGTGGTCTTTGGGACTTTCGACTCCTTCGCTTGGATTCTTCCAGCCATGATCATCTGCATCACCTCCATGCTCCTGGAAAAGACGTTCGAAACTCTGCAAAATAAAATGTCCAAGGAATCCATCCCCTCTTTCACCATAGCACACCTGAGGCGGGAACACCTGAAGCTTTGTGAGATGGTAGAGCTGGCTAATGCTGTGTTCTCGCCGCTCCTCTTTGTAATCGTTTCACTGGACATACCGCTTTTGTGCATCAGCTTCCATCAACTCATCGAGTCGGCAAGCAGCCAAAAAGACACCATCGTTATTATCAGCTACCTCTACTGGAGTTTGTGTATAGCGACTTTGCTAGGGGTTGTTTTCATGTTTGGAAGCCGCGTTAACGAGAAGGTAAAGAGATATTTTATCTACTTTAATTATATTGCGGATTTGTGCCATCTAGGATTCAAAGTTTGTCGGAGTTGTACTTTTAATCGGCATTTTTTAGTGGTCTTTTTTGGCTTTGCACTGTACCAGAAATTTCCAAATGTTTTAAAACCTAGTACATAAATGTTTTTTTTTTCTTTAAGCTATAGTCCGTAAATTAAGTGTATTATGCCATAGATAATCATCAAAAAGCAAAACTAAAAAAAAGCTTTGATATAAAATACCTTTTTCTGTAAGCCACAGCCATCAGAGGTATAATCATTTGTCTTTAATTTATTCATTTTGATTTGCGTCGGCATATCTATGGGGCGATTAAAAGCCTCAAAGTGATTTCCAGCAGATTTATATGAAATTGCATCCATTTATTTTACATTTACACTGTTTCCTTTTTAGAAATTTCTATTTAATATCTTGCAGAGCAGAACACTAATGAATTTCCTTTATACTGCTTCCCTTTTTAAGTGCCATTTCCTTATTATTATTATTATTATTATTATTATTATTATTATTATTATTATTGTTGTTGTTGTTGTTGTTATTAATTTTTTTTATTGGGTTCAGCGTGGACAAATTTGATGCAATGCAAATTTTAAAGAAAGTAATCGTTTGTATATAAATCATGATTATCGAGAAAACGAGATCAAAAGTAAATATGCCATTTAACCCTGAGTAAAGTCAACACGTTCGGCACGAAAACGAAAATGTGTACAGCACCGCAAATTTTTACTCAGAAAGTGTGTACGATGAAAATGGAACTCGGTACAGCTCTGGGTATTATAGTAAATGTTTATGTTTTGTTGTTGCTGTTGCTGTGAAACCGACGCACCCAGCTGTAGTTTGTATTATAACCTATTTCAGCCTTATCAATTAATCAGGTCTTGAAACGGACATGTTCATATCATACATTTGACAAGGGTTGTCAAAAAGCTTTTGAGGAGTTGTATGTTGCGTGAAACAGCATAAATTTTACAGTAATCATTCGGCCCACAAGAACGACCTACCGCCTGCTCGTTTGCATTATCTGGTCACTCCTATAGCTCTCTCTAATTATGCTATCACGTTAATCACCCGCTGACAGACTATATTAACAGCGGGAGTTGACGGACGACCAACCGATCGACCACTAATTTGTCTGATGACTCCATTCACTCCCGCCTTTGGTGTATGAGCTATCACTCGTTAAAAATAGAGTATTTTTTGCCCCTTATCACGTTGTCATAGTAATGTAGATTGAACTTCCTTGGATCTCGGACTATCTGCTCATAAATCACTTCAGTCCAGGTGTACACGCAACGTTCCTTTTTCGTGTTATAAGGCAACAGCATACTATGTTTTTGTTCCCTTTTTAGCCTTGACCGTGCACAAAACACAACAGCTGCTTACTCCGTACTGAGGAACTAACCAATAGAAACGTGTTGGTTACGTAATTTATGCATAGTGTATGAGCACAAAACAAAAGACTGTGCACGGTCGTGGACCTTCCAACATAAATCTTGGCATCTTTGTTTACTCCTTTGATGTTTGCCTTGCTTCGTAATTTATAACCAGTCCCCTCTATTAACTATGGCAACAGTAAGTTTTTAAGTGTTGTAAGACACCAAAATTATGTTGCATTATATTTTAAAGTCGGCTTATTTTCCCAAACTTTTTACATGCAGGCTCACAGTTTCTATGAGACCTTACAGAAATCTAAGGTTTCTGTCGAAGACATAAAAGAAAACACTGAGGTACGTGCTGGAAACGAAAAGGGTGTTTTAATGATCATCAGGGGTCGAGCCGAACACATACCCTTACAAACAATGACCAAAATAATAGCGTTAACAATATGGGGCAAATGCAACAGTAATTTCTAAACATTGTATATATAACTTTGTGAAAGCAAAAAGGAAATAAAGAAAAAAGGTGCATCAATTTTTTTTTCCAATAGAGTGCCCGATAACATTGTTAGCCTCTCGAAGATTCTTGATGAGTCCATCTTACCAATCCTCGCAGGCCAACTCATTTAAAGAAAATTGTAGTATATAAAAACCTTGGGAGCAAGGACTGGAACCAATACCAAACCCACCCCACATATGAAGGCGGGTTCAGGATTAGAGGCCAAATCACTGTCTCTCGCTTCGAATCAGTTGATCAATTAATAATTAAAATATTCTATGACCCAGTCTTCCAACCAGTGATGTGAAATAGATTATAATGTTAATTACATCGTAATGGTTTTTATTCTGTGTAGTTGATGCTCTTCCTTGCCCACCTGCGGGGAGATCCCATCGGATTGTCTGTGGGGGGATTGGCAGTCATCAGCAAGTCGGTGTTCCTCACGGTTAGTATACAATTGACAAACAATGATGACTGTAAATAGCAACTCAGGCAGTTTAAGGCCTGGGTCAGGACTGTAAAGTAGAAGTATGGCTGGGCAACTATATCTCTTGTTATATTTGTTTTACCAAGCTGAACTTTTCCCTGATTAAAAAACTCACGCGACATGTCATTTGATCATTTTGTTAAAATTTGGTAAATCGGCGAATTGGTGGCGAATTTTCATGCTATCGGTCAATAAATGAGTGTTTGCGATGCAAATTTAAATTATCTACCTTGCTACGTTTGGAATGATCTCCCTTGATTTCGTTTATGGAAGATATAAATGATCAAAAGTCGAATTTTGTTGAAAAAAGTACCTTTCACCCTATAAAATGTTTCTGTGAAAAGAGGGACGGTCATTCCAAACGTGAGAGGATGGTAATAATTGATCTGCATCTCTAACGCGGTTTTGCAGGATGTTATTACTAAAAACCGCCACCAATGAATGAGTTGCCAGTAATCAGATACCCATGTTTGCGTAAAGAACTCTGGGATCGTCAGGGGGCAAACATTGCAAGTCGCTAGAAGGAAATATATGGCGCAATGTTGTTTCGACGCCCAAAAACATGGTTTTGGAGAGAGATCAACGCTTTTTCGCCGTTGTTTTATCGCAAATGGATTTTCGCAATGTTGATACATGGAAAATGTAAGTTTTTGTTTGAATAACCGTGAAATAAATGATAAAATTTACCGATAAACTCCCTCTTGCCTGCGTGATTGTGAAATACATTGAAGAGAATATTGAAAATTTCAATACACGCCTGATCTCGAGAGGCTACCCGGAACAAATGGTAGAAAAGACCCTCCAAGAAGTTAAATATAAAGACAAAAAAGAAGCTCTAAAACAGAAATCGAAAATTGCAGAAGGAACTACTACCCTTTGTGTCGGGCAATTTCACTCAACCGTCAATACCAAACTTTGGAAAGCAGAATCACGCACAAATGGCAATTTTAAATACAAATACTCCGAGATATATTCAAGGAGCCACCCTTGATCTGTTATAGAAAAGGAAAATTACTGAAATACGTGCTTGTAAAAGTAAAACAAAGGCTTTGAGCAACACAGTAGCCACACAGCATGAGTCGCGAGGACTCATTTGTCATTAAATCAACCCCAGACAGTACAATGATCGCCACCGCGCTCATTTCCAGTACTATTTGCATGACTGAACTTTCAAATAAGCCAAAAGTAGCCTGTACACAACTTAAAAGGCTTTACTGGGTTATTTCTTCTCGATTTATACCTAATTAATTTTGTAATATTTTCAGACCATTACGCGATGTAAATTTCGCAATAAACCTCACGCAAGCAGCGGAGTTTATCGGTAGATTTTGTCACATATTTCACGGTTATTCAAACAAAAACTTACATATTCCACATATCAACATTGCCCAAATCCATTCGCGGTAAAAACGACGGCGAAAAAGCGTTGATCTCTCTCAAAAATCGTTTTGTTGTACCTCGAAACGACTCTTCGCCATACATTTCCTTTGAGCGACTAGCGATATTTGCCCCCTGACGATCCCACAGTTCTTCGCGCAAACACGGGTATCCGATTACTGGCAACTCATTAATTCCTCAAATAGTGGCTATTTTCCGCTAAACGTCACGTGACATGCCACGTGACCTGTCAGAAGTATCAGTAGCGTCGCGCACAGTTTTTGAAAATAGATTACGTCACCAGAGACCCCACACATGACACAGACAAGAATTACAGTCCGGTAGAAGGTTTTGTTATGGGCGCGTTGTATTCTGAACCAGAAAATCAGGCAAAAAAGAAGGATTGGTGGTCTAGGTTCTTGCTTAGCTTAAATAATGTTAGAAAGCAAACACTGCTGCCGTGGGTAATGTAAAACGGATTCAAGGTGTCCAAAAAAGAGCCTGAATGTCACAAATTGCTCCAGGATCTTACAAAGCTGCAGTGACAGTCGGACAGATCTAGAAACCATCAGAAATTAGAAGTCGAGAACTTTTAGCGCGGCGGTTGTGACTAGCCGATTAGAATACTTCACAGGGAAACGTATTACGATGGATCGGAAGAATCTTATCCATTGTTAATCGTGGCCTTAAGAGAAGACTTATCAGCTGACCTATTGCCAAAAATTCCCAAATTTGTACAACCTGAGCCGTCCACTCAAGCAAATACGATAGAACAGGAGGACATAATTATTATCCCTGAGACAATTCCAAATGCATGGCAGAATTAGGTTTACTGTGCAATATAGAGGACCTAGATTTTAATAGAGCCATTTATTCGACCACATAAACGAATCTGTGACTGTTAGCAGGCCTCAACTGCATATATTTCATAGATAAATATGGTCCGATACGTGTAACATAAATAGCACGGGCTAAAACTGTCTTTGTATATGCCAAGACAGAGTGGGCCAATTTCATCACGGCAAGGCAACCAATCGGATCGAATCTATGGCATTTCTTTGCTGGCTTGCTGGCTTTCTTGTAAGTAATACACCTGGATGTCGAGTATAATCGTATGATCTACTAAGATCTAATAAGGACGTAACGACGCATAAACAGCCTTTGTATTTACCATCATACTTTGCCGCCCTCTTTCAATCTCTGTATTATTATTATTCCAAGGTACGTGTTGGGAGTTTTCTCTAACATTTGAGGCCATCAGCGCGCGAAATTGCTCACTGAGTATTGAGCTGCAGCGCTCGCGAGCGCCGTTGTCCCATACGTCGCTTTCAAAGAAGTAACGCATGAAATGGTTTGTTTGTCTGAGTCACACCGGGGATTAAATTTTCGTGACGCCATTTGTGCGCGACGCTATTCTAGTTTAAAATATTCAGGACGTCAAAACCCAACTGTGTGCTATATCTGGTTTCATTGCCATTTATACCTTCAGAAATATAACTAATAAATTATTTTCACCGGTAAAAGCCTTGAGAAATACTACATTACTACATTACTACATTACTACATTGACAGGGCGTTTGAGGAGGGGCTTCAAAGCTTAATTTAAATAGGATTTTTCAACTTGAAAAGAAAATCAGGAGCCGGGAGTATGTAGTTTCGAGTTTTGAGTTTCAAGACACTATACTGCACATCTGAGCGAAACGCTACACAGCATACATAACAATACCAACAAACAGTAGAGACAATACAAAGAAACAATACATAAATAGATACGTTCTTTGTTTCTGTGTTTTCATGACTTGAAACTGGAATAACTCCGCTTGACTCTTCAAGCAGTTTCGAGTGACTGCCGCTGTCCTGATTTTTGTTCTTTTTGGAGTGCTTGCTTGCTGTTTTACCTATTTACTTAACTGATTGATTGATTGTTTGATTGATTGATTGATTGATTAACCGACAGACCGATCGACCGACCGACCGACTGAATGACTGAATGACTGAATGACTGAATGACTGAATGACTGAATGACTGAATGACTGAATGACTGAATGACTGAATGACTGAATGACTGAATGACTGAATGACTGAATGACTGAATGACTGAATGACTGAATGACTGAATGACTGAATGACTGACTGACTGACTGACTTGGCTGACTGACTGACCGACTTACTTCCTACTTGATTGATTGATTGATTGACTAACTCATCATCATCATCATCATCATCATGTTATTTAGTAGTCAACAACTTAGTTATCATCATTTTATTTAGCAATGCAGGACTGACTGACTGACTTACTGATTGATTGATTGATTGATTGATTGGCTGACTGACTAGTGATGACTGACTGACCGATTGACTGACTGACCGATTGACTGATTGACTGATTGACTGATTGACTGATTGACTGATTGACTGATTGACTGATTGACTGATTGACTGATTGACTGATTGACTGATTGACTGATTGACTGATTGACTGATTGACTGATAATTGACTGACTGACTGACTGACTGTCTGACTGACTGAATGACTGACTGACTGATGACTGACTGACTGACTGACTGACGAACGGACTGACTGATTGACTGATTGACTGATTGACTGATTGACTGATTGACTGATTGACTGATTGACTGATTGACTGATTGACTGATTGACTGATTGACTGATTGACTGATTGACTGATTGACTGATTGACTGATTGACTGATTGACTGATTGACTGATTGACTGATTGACTGATTGACTGATTGACTGATTGACTGATTGACTGATTGACTGATTGACTGATTGACTGATTGACTGATTGACTGATTGACTGATTGTCTGATTGACTGATTGACTGACTGACTGATTATCTGACTGACTGACTGACTGGCTGGCTGACTTATGACTGACTGACTGACCGACTGATTGACTGATTGACTGATTGACTGATTGACTGATTGACTGATTGACTGATTGACTGATTGACTGATTGACTGATTGACTGATTGACTGATTGACTGATTGACTGATTGACGGATTGACTGATTGACGGATTGACTGATTGACTGATTGACTGACTGACTGACTGACTGATAATTGACTGACTGACTGACTGACTGACTGTCTGACTGACTGAATGACTGACTGACTGATGACTGACTGACTGACTGACTGACGAACGGACTGACTAATCGAGCTGTCTTTTCGGTCGCGAGCTCGCAGATCTCAGGTGTTTCAGGAGATCGTTTCCAGAGAGAGAGAGAGAAAAAAAAAAAGAACGAAAATTTTACCAATACTTGAATGAGGATTAGCATAAATCGGCATCTTCCACCCGAATCTGCATACCTCCCCCTCCCCCAACCCTCCTGAAAGTTAACTTATGATATGTTACACTTACGCGTGTTTTGTTTGCGGTTCCACAGCTCTTTGGATTAATTGTGTCGTACTTCATCGTACTGGTGACGTTACCAAGTTAAGCTGACGGAGAGAAGAATACCCAATGAGAGCTAAAGCTGTAGAAGCTTGCAATTTAGTTTCAAACAAGCTTCTTATTGCATCAAGGCAGAAGTTATAAGAAGTTATGGAAAGTCCCTCGATTACTATAAACGAGAACGCAGTAGAGCAAGTAGTCTCCACTAAATCCCTTGGAGTTTATGTCGATCAAAATGTAAACTGGGAGTGTCATATTGAAAATATCTCTAAGAAGATAGCTTGTGCCATTGGTGCAATTACTCGAATTCGGCATCTCACTCCATTCAATATTTTGATTAAAGTTTATAATAGCCTTGTTCAACCACATTGTGATTATTGCTATGTAGTGTGGGGAAACTGTAACAAGGGCCTTTATGAAAAACTCCAAAGGCTTCAAAATAACGCAGCTCGCACCCCAATTTCTGCGAGCTATGATAGTAATATGGATGATTTGTTTCGGGCACTGGGGTGGCGAAGACTCTACTATCAAAGATTGGAACAGAAGTCTATCCTAATGTATAAAACACTACGTGGTATGACACCTGATTATCTAAGATCAAGATTCGTATATCGTGACAATGTAAGTGCTTATCTTTTAAGGAATACCGAAAACAAATTAGTTCTTCCATAACCTCGAACTGATTATCTTAGAGAGGTTTTTCGTATAGCGGACCTATAGACCTTAGACAAGTATCTTCACAGATCGATTTCAAATCTAAATTAAGTTGCCATAGTTTTAAGTAATATCTTAATTTTAAGTAGTTTTTTAGACACGGCCTCCATGAAAAGCATTTTTTTAAAATTTGAATTGTTGTTGCAGCTAGGTAAATCGGTAGATAGTCCAGTAACTTAATTGACTGATGGAAAAACCGTGTATAAATAAAGTTATCTCATCTTATCTTATGTTACCTGTTGTAAGTTGTTTGCTTAAAACCGGCTTACAAAAGTGTGGGGAGGGGAGGGGAGAAGGGGGGGGGGGCCTCATGGCACCCCAGGACACCCCTAGCGATGAATTATCAGAGTCTGAAATAGAATTTGCCGACTAATAAATATATTCAAACACACGTTTCTTATGGTTGTCTTGACGTGATTATATGCTAACCTGACGGTGAAAAATATTCGATTCACGCGGACCCCTATTAAAGCGGTCAACCCCTAAAAAGCGCCACCTCCCATTTCCCTGAGAGTGGCCACTTAATAGGGGTTCGACTGTAGTTGATAATCTCCTATTAGAAGACAGTTAACAAATTGACGTCAGTTTTTCATACGTCTGCCCTGTTATTGATCATACATTTCGTCATAACATTGTCAAAGTAGCTGTGGAACTACGAGGCGGTAGCTAGCCGAGACGATCTGCAGACTACTTTGACAATGTTATGACGAAATTCATTGTCAACGTAACAGGAGAGACGCAGGACAAACTGACGTCAGTTCTTTTTTCGGTGGTTTTTGCTTTGTTTTTAATGACTAAAAGAATAAATTGTAAATTCATGTGTCTTTCCGCTTATAGGCGACTCTTTGTTTACACTTTTTGCCTCATTAGCATTTGCTTATCGCTATCTGATGACGCTAATCAAAGAAGAACTCTGAATATTGAAAGGGCATAACAGTTTCAGTTACCTCTGAAAATTTGAGTCCAATACACGGAATGGTTTCGGGGAAATTCTCTTCTAAAAAGTCGAAATTTTACAGAGAAATGTATGGCTCATTAACTTTTTTGCCACACAGCAATTTTTCAGTTTTTGATGGCTGATATTTCCTTCAATTTTGCTTGCAAAGAGCTGAAAGTTGCACAAATTGCTCAACTTAATCAGCTTTATCAACCTTTCCGGTTAGTTCATATATACGGCTACGGCTTCTATGAGTGAAGTCGTATGCAAATGAGGAAAAATGTAAACAATGACGTCAGCAAAGATTCGCCTATTGAGACCAACTGAACGACAGTACAATCCAAAGCAGATGTAAAAGCTACCAAGAGTCGGTTGTAGTTAATTGTATTAGGGAGTTTAAGTAACTACGACGGCGACGCCAAGGACAACGTCGATTAAAAAATGAATTTATATTTTACCTACAAATCTCGCGATATTCTTAAGTCATTTATATAGTTCAAGTTGTCTCTCTTTGACAGAACCGTAAGTAAGTAAGTAAGTAACCTTTATTTAATTAAACACGATAAGTAATTAAGCTTGCAGCTTGTGGGGTCGTGTATAAATAAACAATCCCAATCCGTCTCGAATCTGAATAAAAAGTTGTCCGTCGTGGTCCACGTTTTCCACATTTCTCGTTGTTGTTTTACAAGGGACGGCAAATAAATGCACTTAGGATACTATTACGCACATGCACAGCCATTATATTATTCATTAAACTGTTTAGCGACGTTTCCGTTGCCGTTGTTGTTGTGGTTTCTTAACTTCATGCAAATCACAGCGACTTACGGCTGTTTGGATATTCACGTTCCATCACCGTCAGTCGTTCCAAGATCCAGGAAAACAAACAAACAAACAAACAAACAAACATAAAAAAGTCTCTTCATGTATTTTTTTTTTTTGGACGGGGGCTATTGCAGTAAGACTTGAAGGCTTGAAGCGATCAAGACACGTTTCAAATTTTCAAATTTGAAGATCCGTTTTCAAATACCTCGTGAATTCGAATGGAGCTTCCTGGCGCAACATATCACGCGTGATCATGCAATCGCCCATGGCTTGGTTCTTCCTTCATTAACAGGAAATCAGTTTCTAACCATCACTCAAAGCCAAAGACAAACAGAGCAACATCAGGGCGTAATTTTCTCTGCTGGAGCAGGAGAAAAACAAAAGTTTGATCTCCCAGGCGCCCGAAATCTGCCCGACATCATCGAACATTTTAATCGTAAATTTAAATTTTTAGCAAAGTTAAATTTAAATACACGACCCCACAAGCTTTTAGCTTTAATTATTATCGTGCTTAAATAAAGTTTATCTATCTAAAGTTTATCTAAAATCGAACTCAGTCAATTAGTGGATTGAGTTCGATTAAGTTCGGCAATCGAACGAAATCAGACACCGAACTTTCTGTGAGGATGTGAGATCAATTTCCGAGGAAATGGAACCCAGTCGAACTCAACCCATGATTGTGTCCCATTAAGTTTGGCAAACAAGCTCAACTAGATCGTATCCATTCTCACTGGGTCCGATTGACTATATGCCGGGAGTCTTGACGTATCAAGCTTGGTAGATTCGCGCAGCTTAATATATCCTCATTTTCGGGGGTGGTAATGAAATAACAGACAAATATAATTATAGAGTCTTGAGTTAGATATTAAAGCAAACGTTTTGTCTCTCTTTAACAGCATTGCTCCTACTGTATGTCGATCAACCGTTGCTTTTTTTTTTCCAAGCAATATACCATGAAAGTTCGCTTAAGCCGAAAGAAGTTTTGTTTTTATTTTGGATGTTATTATATTTTCTTTAGTTTAAATGACTTAAATAGGTAATGCCATGTATCGTTATGGAAATACGTTGCTGTTGTTGTTATATTTCGGTTTTGAGCTATTTTAATAGCAGTTTTTCAGTTTTCAAAGAAATTTCGAGCGCTTTTCCGGTTTCTAACCGGAGAGACAAAAAAAGAAAGAAAGAAAGGAAAAAAAAAACTATTATAGTTTTCTCGCCCACGCAAAATGACACTTTTTCAGTAGGGGCCACTGAAACCAAGCTGGAACCTGCGGCTACTGAAACAACCGTGTTTCATCGTTATCGATGACGAGAATTACTCATGCTATTTTATTATCTCCACCAATGAAAACATTACCATTCGAGATCGTTCGAGATCAGGTGATTTTTTTCTACGTGAAACAACGCGAGGTACGTGATGCGTATGACTAATGCGCCATCGGGATTGGCTCGCATAAGAATACATACCCCCCGAGGCAATCTGTAAAGAGAATTTACGACTTGAGTCCAAATAAAATTCCATATTTATCTGGACGTTACCCACACAGCCCAAAATAACTTCAAATCAAATTGAAGCAAAAACTTATTGTTAGTTATAGTTGCCTTAAATTCTTTATTTCTTAGTTTTAACTGATTTTTTTTTTTTGGCTAGAAAATGATGATGATCTCATTGGCATGCAAATTCTTGCTAGTGATGAATTGCGCGCCAGAAGTCATCCTCGAGACGGCATGAATGAATGAAAACAGATTACGCGGACGATGACAACGCTAAGCGAAATGTCGTAGTAAATTGTCGAAAAACTAAACATTACTTTAAACACGAATCAAATGGATATCGCCGAAGAAGAAAAAGTCAAGGATCTTTTAAAGGACATTCAACTGGACCAGTTCTATCGACAGATTCACGGCAAATTACACATTACACGCCTTTCACACTTCGACCACGTCACTGAAGAAGATCTGGACGATCTTGGCATGGCTAAACCAGAACAGAGACGGTTGTTTGAAGCTTTGAAGAAAGCCAAGAAAAAGTCGCTTTTCAGCAGTTTTAGACGAAAGGTAAGTTCTTACACTTAGGACGATCGAGTCTTGCTAAAACGGCGAAGTTTGATGTTCGCGTCGCCTATGTTGGTTGTGTTTTGACTACAATTTGTTCATTGTATTGGAATTCCCAGCGGTACTTTCTTGTAATAGTGAAATTTATGTTTGTCGTATTGGGGTTAAGTGACAGCACAGTTTTATGTTTTGTGTTTTTAGCGTACTGAATAGCATTTTTTGAACGGGGAAGTCTTGTGTATGATGGCACAAATTATCGAAGGTCACACGCGTCGATCGATACTGTGAAATAATGCCACGTTTGCATATTTCACACTGTTAATTTAACATTGATCTCGAAAGCTTTACAAGATGAATACTAAAGCTTGTTTCTTGGAACAGTGACAGCGGCAAATTTCACTCTTTTATTGTCGAGACTAAGTCTCCCTCGGGCGATTTTATAATTCGTGCGTTCCCACCCCTTCGAAGTTCCTGTCCACGTGCGTTGGCCATCTTTCGTTTACATATCGATAACAGGGTCACTTCGAAATAGGAAAATTACTGTTCTTCCTTTCTTTAGATATACATACAGATTTCCTGGTTTCAGTGAAATCGGAAGCGGTGTGTAGCTATTATACTGAGACGAGATTTTACCATTAGCTTGTTTCGTCGCGCGTTTAAGCGATGGTAAACAAACCATTGACTGTGTAATTCACTGTTGAGGGGCAAATATTTAAAATATTTCTAAATAGCGCATCATAGCGAATACCTTAAAAGTTTCGCTTTGTTTTGACAGCGTAATTTACGTTTCATTATACCCAAGAGATCAGATCTTCATATTTCAGATCTGTTGTCGAATAATCAATCATGAAATCACATCGTACTTTGAAAGTAATAGACATGCATAACCGCACGTGATTAGAATTAACTTAGTTAAGCTTAAGAATTATTAAAAAGTCTTGCATCACCTTCAGGTACATGCATGGAAAATGAAAATACAGACTGAACTCTGCGTTAAACCTACCAGTTTTCTTCGATGATATGCGTGTTAAATGTTTTCATTACTTAAATTTGTCCACAACAATCATTCTGTGTTAGCTTTGTCTCTAAACCCCAGTGGGGGTTAAATAGTATTTTGTGTTTTTATTATTATGAATATTATTTCTTTGTGTGAAACCCTAATATTGCATGGGTTAAAATTTTTCAGTTCTGTCCTGAATGCCCTACATGTACATGTATATTAATTGTAACCCAGTGTGGAGTCACTTACAACTTTTTTCGGCTAAGGACATTCACAATGATCTAGGTTAACCTTAATTCACTCACTACTATATTTACTTCAGCAATTTCTCTTATATGTAGAGTTACAAGTTTACAAAGAAATTTATCGTATACTATAAATTATTGGTTGGTCATACAATGTGCCCTACATATGACAGTGCACAATTAGCAGTGATTAGACTACGAGTAGTCCCTCTTTCGCTTAGTCCGTCGTGCGTGACGCGAAAGAAAACCGTGAGAAAAAAATGGCCACGCGAAAGGAGGGACTACCGCCTAACCCCAAGAGTTTGAATTATGCATTGCTCTCACAACGCAAAAATATGATTGGCTTATGTTAGGAGCGTTGACAACGTGTTGTCAACATTCGAGATACCTGTGACGTCTTGCAGGAATGTTTTGGAACCGGAGTAAATCGAAGCGGTACCAGAGCAAATCGAAGCGTTGGAATCGAGCTTCGCAAGCCGTGATGTTCTTGTGAATCTGCCAACAGGCTTTGGAAAGATTTAAATTTATCCAGTGTTTTGTTTGGCAAAGCTTTCTGCCTCCAACCCGACTGCGAGTGTGTTAGTGATTTCACTGCTCAACAGCATCATCTAAGTCAGTGACTATAAATTCACTGATCTTGGCCTTTTTCTGCTGTCCATTTGAAAGATTGAACCGGACTCTCACTTGAAACCGGACATTCACCTGAAATTTTCCACTGCTATCGGCAAACATATCAGCGCAGTTGGATGATCTCCTATGTATAATGTATAATGTGTAATGTATAATGTAAATTCTCGGTTGAAACTCTGTTGAAATTTTCGCAATAGCTTTTAGATGCAGCGAAAATCGTTACAAAAGGCCTCTTTCGCCGTCTTCTTTTTATAATTTCTTTGGCAGTTTTGCTGAATGAACACTGAACGAAGATATACTTCTCACGGCATATGTTTTTGCCTGGCTACTTGAAGAGTAGAGTAGAGCAATTTTATTCAGATCTCCTGGGGCTATTGATAACAGGCGACAATAAGAGGACGTTAAGATGAGAAATACTACACCGAAAAATCACTCGGCCGTGAAAGGGCAAACTCTTGGGCTTAGGCGGTAGTCCCTCCTTTCGCACGCTCCTAGCCCCCAGGATTTCATGCGGCCATTTTTTTCTCACGAATTTCTTTTGCGTCACGCACGATGGACTAAGCGAAAGAGGGACTACTCATAGTCTAAGCAGTGATTGGTTATATTGACATGTTGATTAATTTTGTTAATTACAGAAATCAAAGAAGTCAGAAGCTCAAACTGATGGTACAGCAGAATGCACAAGTTGTTATGGAATTGCTGGTGACTCCTTGACATGTCTCATTGGTGAGCAGTCACTTGAGCTTTATGAAATGCTTGGAAATGGTGCCTTTGGTTATGTGAGAAGAGCAAAATGGGCAAAAAATCCCCATAAGAAGGTAAACCAAGCAACATCAGTTGTACATGGTGTATTGTATATTAAGTCAAATAATGTTACTAAATAATCTTGCATTTTTGATTGGTTCTTACTTATAAATATATCTCAGGAGGACAGATGCATAGAATCTCTATTATTATTATTATTATTGTTGTTGTTGTTGCTGTTATTATTATTATTCTTATATCATACAGATAGATTCCATGCTGCCATGTACCTGTTATAGCAGATCACAGAAAACATCAAAATGTGGGATTAACATCAATCACTGGCACACTCGTTCTTACCACAATTTGACGTCATCTGTGATCTCTTACTGAACAGGCGCATGGCAACATGGAATCTATTTGTTAAATATTAGCATGTGTGTTCATCTGCATAAATATACATTGTTTCCAGTATACCTTTGCATTCACATATACATGTATATTACATGTACGTGTACGTGTAAACTATTTACCTACATGTACGTGTATGTAAGTAAAGTACTTTTTTTGAAAGATCTCACAGGATAAATTCAGACGTTCAAATTTGGGAGTTTAGAGATTTTGTTATGGTAATCAATTTCTAAACTGAAAATTATATGTTTGAATCAGAACATGCACATATGATTTAGTATAAATCTACTAGCATTCTATCATGGCTGCTGTTCTCTGACTGGCTACACTGTCACTACTAACTATCTATTCTGCTGTAGATAGTGAGTAGCCAAGCAGTGTGCGGTTGTTAATAAATTGGTGGCTGCTTGTTTATGTTTTTGAAGTGTCTGTGATGAGGATTTAGATAAAGTTAAAATGATTACTAGATTTATTATAAAACAATTAGTTTATTTGCACTCAATTTCTATTTGTGTGGGATAGTTGACTTGGGCTGCGATAGAAATCTTGAACTCATTGAGCTCATTGTTGAATAGAAAACAGCAGTGAGCATGCATCTTGGGAATGGAAGGAAAGAACAATGGGACTTTATAAAAGTGAATTTTTGAGTGTGTGCATTTTGCTTAACTACATAATATTAATCATTTACAACATTTAGATCAATGTGGCAGTAAAATGTTTAAAGGCCTGGAATGACAGGGCCTTCCAACAGATGCAGATGGAGTTTATCAAAGAAGCTAATGCAATGAGTTTATTGGATCATCCACACATTATCAGGCTCTATGGCATTGTGCTTTCTGTTCCCATGATGCTGGTGAGTACTTAGTTCACTGATAGCAGTGTAAGTGCATTTAACTTGTACTGTATGCACAGCACAAATTTTCTGTATTCACTTGTTGCTGCTGGAACAATGCTTTGTACATGTAGTATAATATGCACTTACATGCAGCAGGCAGGATAACATAAGAAATGGGCAATAAGCAGTAAGTAGTAAGCAGGGTTCTTACATGGCTAGCTCAGTGAGGAGGCAAGATGAACCAAATCCCGCACTGTAATTGGCTACCTGAATGGGCAAGATGGCAATATCTTGCATGCTCAGGACTACCTGCTGTGTCTCACAAGAAGAGTTGTCCCGAAAGCCATATGATTATTTCTTTATTGACCAAGCTTGTTTAATCAAGATGGCTGGATATTGGCCTCATCATTTATAATATTTTTATTATTATTTTTTTGTATGTGTGATTGTGCACCAAGACTCGTCTCGGCCAATATGCAGCCAACCAGACCTCACGCTTGGTCAATACACACTCATATTTATTGACCTACAGCGTGAAGTACATGTGGGTGACAAATAATTTTCTGTAGGCAACCAAATTGCTAGCTGTCTTCACATTTTGATAGGCCTGATTTGTCCATGCTCTGTACTACTGTACAAGTTGTTCATCATAGGTGCATATGTTTAGTTCCTCTAAGTGTATGCAAAGGGACAGTGCATGTACACTGTAAAACAAGAACTTGGGAAAATTAAAGTGATTTAAAAGATGCTTGCATCTATTTCAAAATGAACTTATTAAGCACGTCACGTGTACATGCACAACAAGATGATGTGAAGAAAGCAATGTTCTTTGAAAACTTCTGGCAAATTCTGGTTGACAAGTGTGCCCAATTATCTAGAACACACACTTTATCAAAAATATACCAATTTATTGTAAATTCATACACGTCTACAGTATTAAAGATTTTTATTTTCAGGTCACTGAACTTGCGCCACTTGGCTGTCTGCTAACACAGCTCAGAGATGAATCCCAAAATTTCACCATCAATGGTCTGAGTGACTTTGTGGTCCAGATAGCATCAGGAATGGCATATCTTGAGTCCCACAGGTTTGTTCATCGGGATCTTGCTGCTCGAAACGTGTTGCTGGAGTCTTATGAGAAAGTCAAGATTGGAGATTTTGGAATGATGCGTGAACTATCTGAAGAAGACGACCACTATACAATGCAACCCAGTGGGAAGATTCCATTTGCCTGGTAAGTTTGAAATATTGATTCTCCTAACTGCATCTAACTGTGAACACCTCACAAAAAAGAGATGTATGCTAATTAACAATTAGATTATGAGCTTGAGATTTCTGTGGGGTGATTGTTGATGAGGCCAAAGGTCGAATCAACTATCACCTCACAGAAATCAAGAGCAAATTATTTCATTGTTTTGCAGAATTCTAACTGAAGTTTACTTCAAAGAACAGTTTCCAATTATTTATTGATGTGTTAGTAAACTTGCACTATAAACAGATCCATTGGACTGAACTGTGATTTGAAATTGCAGTTGTGGGCACTCACATATTTTTTCAATAATTCCAAGTTTTTTTTTTAAAGTGGAGAAACTGTAAATGTCCTTTTTTTAGTCTTAAGAATTTATTAAATTATTGTTGGCATTAAAATGTTCCTGCAAACTTTGGAAAAATGAAAAAAACAGCCATTTGGTAAATGACCTCCAGCCACTGCACACTTATGGCTGATAGTGTACAATCACTCACTCAGTGACTCAGCCAATCAGATTGCAGCATTTGCATTAGTGTACTGGTACAATTCTACTAATTCTGGTTAGTCTCCAACAATAAAGCTGCTTGCTTCAAGCATTTGTTATGAACCTGGATGAAAGAGATCCCTTAGTGATTATGTGATGTTCTTTTCAGGTGTCCACAAGAAGTTCTTAAGTTTCGCAAGTTTTCCCATGCCTCTGACATGTGGGCTTTTGGAATCACTATGCTAGAATTATTTTCATATGGAATGGAACCTTGGCCAGGACTGAATGGAGCTGAGGTGAGGGAACTAGCCTGTAACTTCCTCAAGCAGTTGCAAGGGATAAAGAAAATTTTAGTCAATATTTTCCAGTTGCCTTGTTGGCAAATAGGTGTATGATAGTAGCACAGTGGAATCCCGATTTTTCAAACCTCCAAGGGAAACAAAAATTTTGTTTGAAAAATTGGATAGTTTGGGAAATCTGGGGTAAAATTACAGTATTCGACTGAGGGGAGGGAAGTGACTTTTGGTTTGAGTTATGGGGAGGTTAAAAAAGATGAGGGTTTGAGAATCAGAATTCCACTGTATATGGATATCTGATTGGTCCGTAAACCCAAAGGCCCTTCTCATTTGCCTTCCAAGTTGTCCAATTGTTTTGTTTTGTTTTGTTTTGTTTTGTTTTTTTGCCAACAGCAACTGTTGATACAGCATTCTTGGTCTTACAAGTAAAGGGTGTGCAGTCATACAAGTGTACACATGTACTGTACGAACTGTACTTGTGAATGGCCTGTTATTAGTAATCGTACATGTAGTCTCAGTCACACACCTTTTTCATGTAAGAAACGTTTGTTTTGTTTTGTTTTGTTTTGTTTTTCGGTGTTCAAAACCAGATACTGGAAAAGGTGGACATGCCATTGTGTGAACGACCCAAAAGACCTGATCACTGCCCGACAGAAATCTACAATATCCTGCTGTCACATTGCTGGGCTCACGAACCTCATCAGCGAGCAAGGTTCAGCATGCTGAAGAAGATGGTTGATGAGGTTAGGCTCCAAACTTATAATTTCTTGATATTCAGTGTTTAGTGTTTGTAGTTTGTACTTACAGATGCACAGTACATGGTAACCAAGATCAGTTGACACTTAACAGCTGTACATGCAGGTCCTCATTTTCCAGTTTATCTGACAATACAAAGTATATAAATCACTATTGAACTGAGTACAATTACTGTAATGCGATCCTGAAAATCCAAACAGATTTATCCATGCATTATCAATTGTTAGGTGGTGAGAATTTTGAAAATCAATCTTCCGGATGTCCATTAATTTTTTTTTTTTAAATTGTTTATTTAGTTATTTTATTTATTTATCTAAGGTGTTAAGGTCATTTCTACAGTTGTATGATTACAAAAATCCAGAAACTTACAAGAAAATGAACATGTACGTACTTGATGTAGTCAAGCACAGTTAATTGTCAGTCATAGCTCACACTTACATTGTACATGTACATGTATATTTACCTTTCTTCTGTGTCTCTGAAGGCCCATCCTGTGAATGCTGCTGCTGTTTTCCCATATGAAAGCAAGTGCCAACAAAATCTGAGTTTCCAGGAAGGAGATATTATCACATTACTTGAAGCTAGGTAGGGCTAGTGTGTGCGAAAATTATAATTTATATGCTTTGATAAAGAGACAGATGAACTAGTGTGTATACATGTATGTGCACTGGCATGATTTAACAAAAAAAGAACAGGAAGAGTCTGCTGATTTTGAATATCTTCTTTTATTGTACATTGCAGTCCGGATGTTTCTTGGTGGAAAGGACAAAACATGAGGACAAAGCAAGTTGGAATGTTTCCATCAGAACTGGTAGAGAGTGGATTACGGAGAGGTACATGAACAGTGCCTTTTTTGCACTGCTTTGTCCATAACAGTACACGTAAATCTAATTTTTCAGCATTCTCCATGTCAGTGTGTTATTATGTTACTTATTCATGTATTTGTATAGTTACTCACTGTACATGTCTAATGAGTTGATGTAGAGTTTGCTCTGAGGTAAAGGCAACAAATAATTAAGTAGTTATGCGGTAACAAAGCTATCAGAGTACCCCTGTATATTGTACATGTACTGCATGGTTCATCTTCTCAGTCTGTTCCTTTCCTTTTTTTTATTTCAGCTGTGTCACCAGTAACTCACAGGACATCGCCAAAGCCAAGGTCAGTATTCTCTTTTTCATTGATCGATTTGTCTGTTTCTGTTCTTTTTATTTATTTATTTATTTTTTTTATCTTTTTGTTTGTGTGCATCTCACATCTGTCCATCCACTCGGACTGTTTGTGCTGTCTTTCTGTTACTCATCAAAGCTATTGTTGTGCTACTATGTTGAACAAATCACGAACTCCTTGAACGCATATTTTAATTTACGTGTTCACTTTCCGTTTCTTTTCCTTTTCCAGAAGTTCCGTTAAACAGCGTAGCAAACAGTGTAACCAGCGTCCGAACTGTGGTAAGGCGTTTTATCGTTATCACACTTTTATGAGAAAATAATAATGTGCAATTATCCCTTTCTCCTTGTGAAGGGAAAACACTAACATATCATGTGCTCGTTTACTTACTATTACTGTCACTATGACCTTTCCCCAGACTGTGGGAGCGCTCACATCTACGAGACTCCAGTCCTCTTGTATTCATCGGAACTGTTTTCAACTGGTAGCAGCAGAGGCACGTCTTTCTCTTGCCGGTCTGTTGAAAGCGACCTAACGTCTTCCACAGAGGTTGACAGTGGATATTCATCCAGTGTTGACATCAGGAGATTTAACTCTTCGACTGGTGACATTAGTCCCGACCAGCAAAAAGCAAACTTCGAGGCTTTGTATGAGAATACAAGCATCCGAAAACAAGACGCAAAGGCTACAGTGTATGAGTTCATGTCGCCGCCAGCTGGGCATGTGTCTAACCCCATACCCATTCCAAACCAGGGTACAGGACAACCAAGGTATTCTAGGGAGCAGCATGGCACACAGTCCTCTCCTCCTTCAACAGACCAGAAGTGTTCTCTGGACTTCAGCAACTTTGGTGATCCAGAGTTGTCTGTTGGTAAACCAACCTCTCCTTCTCTTTCTACAAAGATTTCAACATCACTCCCAAGCAGCTCAGTTGTGCAATTCGAAGGCAAACCTCGACGGCTCTCCAAGACATTCTCTCCACCGACGGAGAAACTGTCTCCACTGAAATCTTCCGTAGGCGAAACGTTTGCTCAGGAAATGCTTACGTTCCTGACAGGAGTTGGTGGTGCCAAATCGAATGATTCTTCTTCAAGTAAGGCGGAAGAAGAGGACATTTATGAAGATTTGTCAAGGCCATGTGCACCAGTTCCAGCTTTTCCATCAGAAAGAGGAGGGGGACCCCTTTCTTCAAAGACCTCCCTTAAAGCAAACAATGTGCATTCATATGAGAACCATCGCATCTCAATTAAAGAACAAAGCACTAAGAAACGTGATCAGAACAGTCAACAGGAAGCTGCTGACCAAGACAAGGTCAGGTGCAATTCTTCCTATCTGTTGCAAAACGGCCATCAGCTTAGAGATGCGCGTTGCAATACTTGGCCCACACAGCCGAATTATGACAACCACAAATTGAAAGATGCTGATGCAGCCTCTAAGTCAGGTAGTCGTTTCTATGACAACCACAAGCTGAGACCTTCGGAAACCACTTTGCGGTCTTCTGATGCATATTGCGACAACAGGAAGATCAAGAACGAGGCGTGTGATTCTACTGAAGCTTCACGCAAAGTAAGTCGTGCTTGCTATGAGAATGTCGAGCTGCAAACCGGTAAGACTACAGCAAACAAAGAAGAGCACTCCCAAGAAGCTATAGCCAACTGCAAACAAGAGAAAGAGAATTCTTCAGACAAAGCTCGCACCGCTGAACAAAGATATGAAAACTGCGTTCCTAATCCAAGACGCACAAGTCACGGAAACTTCACACCGAAAGTATCGCAGAATGGCAATCTGGAGAGCGACCAAAAAGGCGTTGGTGATAGTTTGTATGAGAATTGTGAAATTGAAGGCAAGAAGAAGGAAAGCCAGGATGAAGAAACTTTGGGCCTGACAATCCCAAGATACCAGGATAAAAAAGACAGAAAGCTTTGCCATTCTCTACCGACAAACAGCCATTGCGTTGGAGTGGTGCCTAATGAGCTAGATGGATTCGTGAGAATGATTTTGGAAAAGCGCAGCCCACCGGCTTTAAAGAGAGTAGGAAGTGCTGATGCTATAACCGTTGACGCGGATAAAGATGATCCCTGGAGTTTCGGGTTAGATGGTGACAAAGGCCATAATGTGGATTTTCAAGATCACCCTGTCCCACCTCCACGATGGAAACGAATTGCACGTATGAAACGGACCCAGTCCCTTGTAGGTTCCTCACAACACCGGTGGGAAATGGCCGTGAGCCCTGAACTTGCAACTGTTTTGAGTAAAAGATTGAATGGAACTCTTGCTGGTGTGCCTGCTGTGTCAAGCCGGGATACAAACTCAATGAGTGATCCACCGAAAAAAGCACTGGGGATCATGAAACCAGCTTTGCCTCCACGTGCTAACAAGAATAGTGTGGTCGTTGCTAAGCCTGTTAGAACCAGTAGCAACGCTTATGAGAACGTTACCTTACCAAGCAAGCCTTGTGGAAAGGAAACCTGTCTTCCTGAGCTTCCACCGAAGGTTAAACGATGTAAAGAAAACGGCACCGTCAAAAATGGCAGTCTGAGTTCGAGAGCGTTGCATTATGAAAATGTGCTTGGAGTAAATGGTTTCCATGTTGTTGCGAAGAAGAACGTTGAGGCACATTTCGAAAGTGATTCTCCTCCTCCACTTCCAAAGAAACTTTCTCAGACGAAGGTACCTCCTTTGATACCGTGTCGACCTGACCTTGAACAAAAGTGCTAGAAGTTGCAAGCAGTGTGACTGCAGTGTCTATGGAACACATGAACGTAAGGCGTTGCGTCGGTTCATAAAAGTGGTACAGTCTGTTGCAGGCACAACTACCTGAATGAATTGCGGTGCATTGAAAAGTTAGTCCGTGACCACTCTGTGCCCATGTGGGTAGCCGTACATTCATGTTACATTTTCTCTACAGAGCTTGTTTGTTAGAACGCTGATACTAAAGCAAGATTTACCATATTCACAGTATGGGCATAATCAAAGCTCAGAAAATGATTGAGCCAAAGAACAACAGATACAGTTCGTAAGTTTTAGCGTTGAATGTCTGCTTCACACTGACTTGGGACTGGCTTCAATCCTGTTTTGAACTATGGGCTCGCGATTTAATTGTAAATATAAGGACTATACATGTAGTTCTACAATTCGTTTGAATAGTCCGCATTAATGGTTAACTTTACATTGTATCCTACACACTCGTCTTAGACAGTAAACAGTCAATTCATTGCTGGATACTCCTTGTATAGATTCATTAATCTTACATGGACAGTCTGTCCACAGGTGATCTCACACAAAAAAGATCTCCTTAACGCACAACATCTAGGATACTGCCCAACATGTAACAGATGTCTAGCCTAATGACTCACTGAATCTTTCATGACAGTAGTTAGAATATTTTAGGTGGTTGAGAACGTATAAATTACATCATTATTAAATCAACGTTAGCTAAAAGGTGCAATATTGAAAATTAACACACGGTAAATCGTGCAATATGTGTTAGTGTACATGCTATAGATGTAGATGTTTTTATAAAATGGACATGCGGTTCTTGTTCAATCAGAACTGATATTATGCTCACGTTGAAATAATTCTTTTTTAATTAATTAATTATTTTAAATTGAAATGACTATAGAAGTTTATTTTATATGGGGTACCGGTAGATTTATTTTTGTCCATTTACCAGTCGAGCTGGTGAGGTCACATTTCAATTTTATTTAGCTTCCGGTAACTCAGTGTATATAAGCTCAGCATTTCTTTGTTGGCTTTAACACAAATGCTTTATTTTATGTTTATTTAAGATCATTTTATTGACATAGTACGTAGATGTACATAGCTGAGGAAATTAATGGTAGCCAAGGAAGCTTCTGTCCACAACTGGTTTGCGCCTTAGAAGCTTCTTTGTAATTAATCCTGTATGACCCAAAGTTGATCAAGGTCTTATTTCTCCCCAGTATCACTGCGCAGTCAAGCACAGAGACCATGCGAATTGAGAAAATGATATCCTAACAGATTGAGGATATTTTCTGAGTAGATGTCGTTGAATTAAGAATTATTTTACAGGGCTGTCAGTTTTCATGAAAAAGGAAAGGAAAGAATGAAGATCATGGAAGAATCATGGCATTTATTATCTGGTCTGGAAAATTCTAAAGTTCTAAAGAAAAATTAGTGGAAAATTTACTAGTCTTATTTTGGTCAATGAAGTGTTTTCCGGCCAGGTTTTTGACTTCATGGGTAACTTCCTTGTCTTAGTCACTAGCAGGCTGACAAACTTTTTAAGGAAGACTTTGTAATCTTGGCGAGAATGCTTCATTCAGTTTTCCCCACTCTGAAATTTGATACGTATGTCACTGCTCACTGTGTGATAGTTACGGAAAATATGTTATCCTTCAAATCAAGATCTGATAATTGTGCGTTTTCTTTTATTGCCTACTACCTGTCTGATTGGCAATGTGTTGATATTGTACGGAGAGATAAGATTTTGATCACCTATGGAAATTATATGTGAAGTTTTTAGTTTCACTAGAGCTTTTTTCGATTGTGTCGAAAGTAATCAGGCAATTACTTTGGTTTTGATTTTCGTATGGTTTGAGATTGGCTGAATAGTCTGGCAAGTAATTGGTTTGGTTTTGGTTTTACGACACTGAGTTGAAAACCTCTCTATATTATAAAATACTGATTACAACAATAACACAGAACATTTCGCAGGTGAATGTTGCCACCTCAAGAGCGAGCAAAGTAATGACGAAGCGTCAATATTTTCGGAGGCTATGTCTCTTTGAAGTTTAGTAGTTGTATGTTCAACAGTTCTAATGGCTAGAGATTTAGTTCAGTTTTCTATTAATATAATTATTGATTTGTTAAGAAAAAAACAACAACAGCACTTTTGTTCCTTTGTAAGATAATTGTATGTTTTATTTGTTTCCTGGAGTATTATTCCCAGCTGGTATTTAATGATCGTTAATTTTTTAGATTATTTGTAGCAGAGGTTTAAATGCCTTCAACGGTGTATTTATTTATTTATATAAAATTAAATGAATATTTTGGGGGTATTTCTTTTTTTATCTTTTTTTTCTCAAGTCACAAGTGTCTGATATATAGTTGGTTTCAGGTCAAGTGTGCACTGGCGAAACAGCCCGGATCCTGAACCGTTTTTCTTCAACTCATTGACGCTAATCCAGGATTGAGACTTTGACAAATTTCAAATGCTGTGGCCTTGAAAATGTTATTTTCACAGCTACCATTTTGCTGAGTTTAACGTCAGTCGAAACTATAGCCAGAACACCTCACTGAAAAGTTACAAAATGACATAGGAATTCGACCTAATTCTGGAAACAACTGGATCCCAGTGTAGATAGTATATTAATAATACGATGCAATAATAGTCCAATACCTTAGAAATAGAACAATGTTCGTTAGGTAATACTCAATTCAGTAGCAATTGAAATAAAACGCAGTAACACATTATTTGGGTATGCTGTCTTCTTTCTTTCCTCGTCTTCTGTCGAACGTCGAACTATAGATCCTGCACTGTCTTCATATTTTGAGCGCATCCGACATGTAGTTTATTAAGTCCAGAGGCAGACCTGGCTGCTAACAATTTCCCCTGCAGAGCTCTGGTTATCGGCAAAATCGAAGCTGAAAACCGTATCCCATCAGTTTTTAGGACATTCCCGTGTGAAACAGCGTGTATGCTTGCAAATTACTAATACAAAAGCCTGCTCTTGGTTGGATTGCGTTTGAAACGATTGAAAACTCAACAGTTTTGATATAGCCTTATAGCCTGAAAAAACAAACAAACAATAGCACGATGATTGACCTGAAGGGGAACGTATGTAATCGTAACATTGACAACTAAGATTGTCTGCTCTTCCCCCCCCCCCCCGCCCCCCTCCCCCTCCCTCCTCTGACCCATTTTCCACACTCTTCGCATGACCCCTGTGGTTGAACTGATACCCAAAAATAACCTTTGCATACCTGACTGGGAAAGATTTGCTCTCGCAGTACGTGTTGGTATTCCCTTAATCTAATTTGGAAGTCGTAGTCGTGTCATAAAAAGTCAGGCTTTTGGTAAAAACAACGCCATAAAAAAATGTCTTCCAGAGATCGCAGTTTATCAGTGAGCCCTGGCACAGTGTTGTCTGTGTTCTGTTTGCTTCTTTACTCCGCTGGATTCATTAGGAACGAGTTAAAGTTTGGTGACTACGATCAAAGGTTGATGGCTGTCGAGGAAGTCATTCCGAAGCTTAAAGAGAGCAATGGTGAAATGATGAAGGCTTGCAATGAAGGTAGGATGTCTCGAATATGAAAGCTCCTACTTAGCAGAATTTTTCAGCCGTCTCTGTAATGTCATAGCTGTTCTTTCTTATTTCCTTTTACTTAACTACACGTAGTAAAAAAAAAAAAAAATGGAAAGCTGGCAAATTCTTCAAATTCCTTGACTGCTTTTCAATTTTTTTATTTATATATTTACTTTTTTATGTCTAAAGAAATAGTTCATTTTAAAGCAAGTCCTACATTCAAAATAACACTTAACAATTTAATTAGATATAAAAGCCTCATGACCTTCTGTCGTAAACAAAATCCTTCTAAACCTTCTATTGTAGATTCCACTGAATTGCGTTAGAATAGGGTAACGCTTATCCTTGTTTATGCTATGCCTTTATTCATTTTGGAGTAGATGTGATGTGTACCCTGGTACAAATTTGATTAAGGAATACAAAGAAAATAGAAGTTCTCTGGGACTAAGGAACGTGATGTGGAAGTAGGGCATCTCAAGGGAAACATAACGTCTCGCATGGTGTAATGTGAACTTCCATTGAGATTCTTTTAGTAAGCCCTTTGAATCTTGGATCGCGAGACTGAAAAAAACAAAACACACAGTGTCTATTACAGCGGAAATGAGAGAATTTTCTGAGATGCCATTGATACTCAGTAAAGCAACTGTGTCAATGACGGCAATTTGGCTGCATTTTTGGTCTGAAGCTGTACAAAAATCATGTCTGAGTATACTTATGGAATAAAAGAATCTTTGTTTAGATTGACTGAACTGCTCAAGGGCAAGCAAATTGTATCTATTTTTAATCGGTTTTTCCGGGTCACAACGACAGAACAGGGAAAAGTCTACCAAATCTGTTTAATTTGATATCACAAGTTGACGTAACTTTCCTTCTTAGCTTATTTTGTAACAATCACACATTTAACGACTTCAGCACATTTGCGTATTTTTTTAACTTGACCTTCGCATTTAGGTTTCCATAAATGAAAATATGTTTTCTAGAGTTTAGTTTTCTAAGTCACACTCCATGATGTGCCTTCTTAATTCACTTTTTTTTGTGTCTTACAGCTCCCATAGGGCAAGACACAGACGACGACTCAAAACAAAGATTTAAGCGAGTTATTCCAGGTCCTATTTCTTCTAACGACTCATACTACATAAAACAAGTACTGGAAGATATGTTTACCACCAGTTTAAAGATTTGCCAAAAACGTGGAAACTTCAACGTCTGCCCGCGTGGACGGCCGGGACCTCCGGGGAGAGCTGGAACCAAGGGCAACAAAGGAAACGAAGGGAGGAGGGGTAGGAAAGGTTCCCAAGGAATTATGGGACCGCCTGGTAAAAGCGGAAAACAAGGGATTATGGGACCACCGGGGATTAGAGGAGAAAAAGGAATTAAAGGAGATATCGGGCCATCGGGTATCCCAGGGATTAAAGGTGAACCTGGAGAATCTATTTCTGCACCAAAAGTGACCATTTCTCCGGCTTCGCAACTGACTGTCAACGAAAGCAACACTGCTGTTTTCTTTTGCTCGGTTTCTGGGAATCCGGCAGCGAAAGTAACTTGGACCAAGGTGAATGGGTCGTTACCTAGCGATAGGACCAAAGTGACGTCAGATGGTCTAATCGACATTAAAAATGTTCGGCCAGAAGATGCCGGGAAATACCGATGCATGGCACAAAATCTCTTGGGGAATAATGATCAAGTTATAAGTCTGATCGTACAAAGTAGGCTACTAAAATACTTACTTTTTCTCTCAGCTAATCCATTCTAATGATTCTTAACTAGGTACTTTTTTGTTCGATTAAAGATTTATCGTACGTATCTATAACAATTTTGTTTTTTCGATCGTAATTGGTTCGTAGTCGATCGGCGCCTGATAACGTGGGTGTCGAATGACAAGTATCCAATTTTAACAAGTTGTAATAGGATACCTGTTATAGACCATTTCCAGATTATCTTGTGCCTCTGTTTACGCGCGCTTGAATGGCTTTCTTCTTGACATATCCTACAACCATGGAAGGTGCTACCCTCTTTTTCGCTCAAAAGAAATTCTCAAATGATCTTTTTTTTAATTTTGAAATTTTGTTATTGATGCGATTAATTAGTAATTGGACCTCCTGTCATGAAATTCAGAGAGCAATCGCGCTCGTGATTTCAAATCAGCCTCGAGCTACGCGCTAGCTCGTCCCATTTTGAAGTTGCTCGTCCAATTACTCCCTAAATTGTACTACACTCGATCCAGTTACTATTACAAAGCGTGTCACAATTTACCCTCCAGCCAAGTGCACTTAACTTATTTCAGCATAAGTCATACGTATTGCTGGAAATATTTGCGGAATTTGATACGAAATTGACAGACGGGTTCTGGGTTCATTACTCTCACATTCTTCTGGTGGATATCGAGAAATAGACATTGGCAAGACACTTTGGAGTACTAAACAAAGAGCTTTCCAAATGAGGCGTTTCTATGTCTCTGGCATTTTTTTCCAAACTTAATTTAGAAGTACATTTATGTTCTGCCTCTTTGAAAGAATAAGCAACAAAATAATTGCAAAATTGATTAATTATTATTATTATTATTTTACTCACAGGCAAACCGAAGATATCTTTAACTCTTGACCCATCATACGTTGAAAAGGACAAGAATATTACCTTGCCCGAATGTCACGTGACTAGCTTTCCTCCAGCAGTGATCACATGGTCTAAAGTGCACGGTGAACTGATACAGGCCAGAGCTGTTTCGAAAGACGGACAGCTGTCAATAATAAATGCTCAAAAAAGAGATTCTGGTTTGTACAAATGTAAAGCGTCAAATATCTTAGGACACGAATCAGCTGTTACTCAACTCGTTGTAGTAGAACTACCACAGTTTACAGTCACTCCGCCTGCGAGGCTGGAAGTTGGCCAGCAGCAAAATATAACAGTCCCTTGCCAGGCTACAGGGGACCCTCAGCCGACAGTCACGTGGGTAAAAGAAAACGGGCCGCTGTCTTTTGGAAGAGCAAAAGTCAGTGCGGATGGAACACTTCAGATTTGGAACACAAAACAGGAAGATTCTGGCACATATACTTGCAGGGCCTCGTCAAATCAAGTGGTTACAAAACAAGCGATTTCTATAATGAAGCTTATTGTCAAAAGAGGTAAGCTTTTCATATTTGGTTCTTCTTTGAACTGCAGAGGACAATAAGCACCTAATGACTGACCCCTAGGGAAAGAATGAACTTTATGTATTTATGTATTTTCCTTTTTTCCCGTCACCATTACTGTTTCCCGAGGCGAAGAGGTTTTTTTTTTGGTTGTTGTTGTTGTTTTTTTTAATCCCCAACTGACTTTTTTAGTTAGGCACAAAAATGTTCTTACTGCTGAACCACATAATCCTATGTGGGCCAGGGAGTGGCCGGGTGGGTGGGAATGGAAAGTGCACGCACTGACTTTGTGCATGACGTTCAATTCCATGTCAAATTAAATGTCAGTTTAGTAAACAGTTGCCAAGCTTTACGACTTCATATGAAATTAATATGGGAACGATCTTCATTTATTTTGGACCACGTTTGGTCCTTTTCTGACGTGGTTTTGACAAATAAGTTTGAAATACTTGGTGCTTGAAACATGTGTGGCTTACGATTTTTTCCACTTATGGGACTGAGTTATTTTAATTTATTGACTGCTTGTCACACTCGTAGCAGCATTAAACAAAACAGCAACAACAACAACAACAACCAACTAACCATTCAAACAAGGAAGCAAAAAAAAAAAAAGGAAAAAAAAAACTGAAAAAAAAATTGAACGGGGGTTTAATCGTTCCTATATGTGTTAAAAGAATAGGCCATATTCATATTCTCGGAATAGGAGTGGAACTAGCTTACAGTTGAGGCTAATACTGGCAGTCGTTTCAAATGCAAATGACATTTATGATATTTCCCACATGAGCCTCCATTGAGAGATTGTGAAACCTTTCCTTCTTTAATACTGTGCTATTAATTGACTTTTCCAAAGTTATGATGAAATCAAAAAAAGGTGTCTCATTTTGTATGTCCGTACTTTTGGCATCCTCTTTCCTCGATATCCTCGGCGAAGTTCCTTTCTGATGAAAACACAGATGTTTTTGTTACCAGACTTAAACAAGCTTACGATAAGCCTGTCAACAGCGGAACAAATTAAACTTGATTACTGTAGTATCCCGTCTAAGACCATTTTAGAATTCAATAACGCTTACCTTATACTTGGGATCAGCTGTGAACAGTGCTTCAGGCATATCTTGTAGCAAGGAAAAGGAACACTGGAGAATCTGTGCTGCGATAATACCCATAATCGTGAAAATTGACTGCAGTTGTACTCCGCTTATTCTTCAGTATGTAAGGCGGTAGGTGTAGCGGATAGAAACATAATACCAGATGCTAGAATGACCGCGAGCACAACCCACTCAGTTGATCTTCCCCACTATGGTCGTCTGAACGAGAAAAGAAGTAATGGAGTGTGGTGTACAAAGGCGAATCAAATCAAAGGAGACTATCTTCAAGTTGATATGGGTGCAGTCTATTCTGTATGTGCAGTGGCAACGCAAGGACCAAGAAATGAACTCTGGGTCAAAAGCTTCAAATTAAAGCTTTCTACAGATGGAGTAACTTGGAATTTCTACAAGGAAAACAATGTTGAAAAAGTAAGTAAATGAATTGGGTATATTAAAACTAGAATGTCTAACAAATTAATGTTTTGTTGTGTTTTCTTTCTTTTTTGTTTTGTTTTGTTTTTGTTTTTGTTTTTTTTTTCTCAGCGATCGTACTTTCTCAAAGTGTTTTAAAGAGCTGATGAGCACGCTTACACAACTGCAAGTTTCACATAACGCTTCAATCCGCACGCTTTTGCTAAAGCATGAAGTTTAATACTGCGTTGAGAAATGATTAGAAATCGTTATTTGAAAGAAATTTAGGCAGAGTTATGCTAAAAATGTTAAATAGATCACAGATACGTCAAAATGTGGCAAGAACAAAATGTGCTGGGAGTTTCGTTGTTACCTTCCATAGTGCAACTTAAATGACAGTTCAACTTACCTTCAAGTTCGCGTAATTAATTAAAGAAGGGGAGAGAAAGAAGAGATGTCCTTTTTTTTCCCCAAATTTTGCAAAGATATTTCCTCTGTCATGCTGACTTTTTTTTTTCACTAGCTGTTCATTCGCCCTTCCCCTTTACCTTTCCCGCAGTAATACAATTATTCCTTAGCGTCGTTTGACCTTGCCATAGCAATGGCAATTTACCTAACGAAGCGATAGATCAACTCCAATTTTTTTTTCCTGTCACGTTCTCTTGAACAGCAGTTTAAAAGTAGCGTCTTCGTAGATTTCATTATCACAGGAGCCTGATTATTAGAATTATTATTCATTGAACTCACTATCTCTTTTCTCATTTTGCCGAAAGCGTACAGTGAATTTTCGAAATCAGTGCCTGTGACGTCATATAGTTGCAGATTATACAATGATCATGTCAAGGACACTCAAGGTCACGAGTAATCATGCCATGTATGACCGCGATGTATGATTTCTAAGGGTAATCATGTCAAGTTCTCGCGTTTTGTGTTGCTTGTCGTCAGTGAAGAAGCCAAAACATGAATGTCGTGACCATTTTTTTCGTTCAATGTATAATAAAACAATTATTAGATTCGGTTTTTGTGATATCCAGAGTAGTCAAGGTCTCGGTAATGGTTATCGGCCTTCTGATAACCCCTATCTCGACCTTGATTTTTCTGGATATCACAAAAACCTCATCCAGTAATTGTTGAAAATCTCATCTGATTGAGGAAGCTGACGACGCTTTCTTATTATTACGAAATTAAAACTCTGCGGATTCTAGATTCTATCCACTCCATCCCCCTCCCTCTTGTACCAAGAACGCGCTTTTACAAGAGTGGGTTAATGTAGCTCTCTGCCTGTAGCGCAGACCAGATGTTGTTTATGTGACTGCTGAGCACTTATTCATTGCTTGTAGCCGTTGCTGTTGTTCCTTGTCAAATGAAAATTGTTCTGAATTGTCACTTGTCGTTTTATACATGTTATTTCTCCCTTGCATTCTCTTTCTTCTTCATTTTGCAGGTGTTCCAAATCACTCGCACTGGTATTGTACAGCATTCACTGAGCCATTCCGACAAAGGAAGATTCATACGAGTTTATCCCATTACATACCAAAATTGGCCATGCCTGGCAGTCGAAGTATTTGTGATAGCGTAGGATAACGCCTCTTTTGTTTAACATTGATCAGTAAAATGGGAGTAATATTGCTGACAGATCTACAGATTAATAATACTGCAGAAAAACACATCACGTGACAGAGACCGACCGACCGAATGAAATGGACTGACAGACAGACAAAGACAGACCGACAGACCGACAGACCGACATAGAGACAAACACACAGACTGACAGACCGACAGAGAGAGAGACCGAGAGACCGACAGGCCGACCGACCGACGGACTGACAGACTGACAGACTGATAGAGTTGAGTCATTATAACAAAAGAAGCTTTTAGCAATTTCTGGACGAACCCGCCGTTAGTGAGCCCCTATTAAGCAGCCACCCTCGGGGAAATGGGAGGTTGGCTCTTAAATTAATAGTGGTTGGTGTACCTTGAATATTTTTTTTTTTTGACATCGGGTCAACTGCTAAGTAAACATATAATTACTTCAAGACAGTCATGATAAACATGTGTTTGAATAATTTAATCAGGCGTCCCTTTAATTTCTTTTTAGGATTCTTATTTATCATCGCCTTTGCCAAAACAAAGCCATGAGCCACACTAAGGGTATTCAATTTTGGGTGGCCGTTTAATAGGAATAAAAACAATAGGAAAACCCTCATCAAGGAGACCAACTGGTGGCCTCGGCCGCTTAAATAGAGGTGGCCAGTTAATAAAGGTTTTATTTACAGTATTTTACTGACAATGATTTCGGGACTTTGCAATTGGCCGCTTAATAAGTGGCCGCTTAAAAGAGGTTCGACTACATTGTGTTGTCAGGTTGTGTAATGGTGAAAAATGGTTAAAAATGAAATAACTTCTGTATAAAACTGTATCATAATAGATATGATTATCACACTGTACCCATTCAATTTGCAAAGTGGTAACCTTGGTTATTGACAGTGCAAAAATAAAAATCACATCAGAAAATCAAGTTATTACGGTATATTGTATTTAATTTGGTTGGTTATAGCTCCAATTGTTTAGAAGTTATACATCTTAAAAGTTGATACCCCCCACCCCTACTCCCACCTCCACGTTCCCAGCAGATCTAAAATGCTTTCGGGCTTTTGTAAATAGGAGAAACGGGACTGTTCAATTAAAGCTAAATTTCGTTCAATTTCCGAAAAAGCTATTGTGTGAATTTGCTAGTCTATCGCTGATTTACAGAACCCGTTGAGAAATATTACATCGCGTTAGCAGTATATACGTCATTGATGAATGCCATAAACGGAACGAGGTATACATCACTTGTCAGTTGTCAAACCAAATTTACCTTTCTTGCTTCATGTAATAGATAATAACATTCCTGATCTGAGATGTAGATCCCAAGACATATCCACCCTCGACCGGTCCAAAATGACCGTTCCTCAACGAATCCGAAGACTCACCGACCGTTCCATCGCAGAATTATCCTACGTCCCTTCTACTCCACCTCCCATAACCTTGCTGATAAGCTGATACCCTGAATTGTGTACCAGACTGAAATGTTTATGTTGGGTGTTGTTATAGTTGAGAATTATCATCCGTTTGATAGTGTGCGATTGTAAATGTGTCATTACGAGTCACCTTCAACAGCTTGCTAATGGTCTCTGAAAGATCCTAACGTTTCACTAAGCCACGTACAGTGTTGTCTGTGGTTTGTTTGCTTTTTTACTCCGCTGGATTCATTAGAAACGAGTTCAATGCCAGAATACCATAAAAAGTGGACAGCCGTCGAAGAAGTCATTCCTCCGTTGAAATCGCGATATGGGGAAATGGTGAAGGCTTCAGTTGAAGATTTTGAAGATGTAGTGTCTTTGCATGGTGGCAAAGCGGACGGGGTCGTGAACACGTTTCACCAAGAAAAAAGATCATTTCATAATTCATGGAAAATAGAATAGGCATTACACGAAAACAGGCAAATGATTTTTTTATCACGAACTTCCGGACTGAAGAGATTTTGCTGAAACTTTATGTCCAAAACACAACCTTATTCGACATTTTCTCCACTCGCGCACCTCCAGTTAAAGAGATCGAAATAGATTGGCTCTCACCCAGCAGCCGGGTGATGAATTGTTTGTCAACTAATAAAAGAAGTCGGTAATTATAGTAGGCATGATTAAAATAACGTTTTACGTCAAATTAAGCTTGTCAAGATGATTTCTCATTTCAGGGAAAATTATTCTGGAAAATCTCGGTTCAAGACTACTAGCAACAGCCTGATTCACAAGAAATAGATGGCCATTTTACATAACACTGCTTTTACGTAATTTTGCAAATTAGATATCCATAAATAGCGTTGTATTAACGTTTCTTTTAGAGCTCCTCGGTGGAGTTGAGATCTCTTTTATCTTCTCCTTTTTTTTTCCATTGATGTGTGGATGATTTAAAATATCGCAAGTTTCAAGAGATTACCATGAGCCGGAGACTAATGTCGTTCTCTTAGACTGATTCTCGAACAACTCGAGAATATTGACATGGACCTTTTTTTAACATAATTGTAGAGGAAACCCTGAAAGTATTTAAAATCTGTTACATGTAATATCCCCACCGCAGTCA
The DNA here is from genome assembly GCF_964199315.1 of Orbicella franksi. Classification (NCBI taxonomy): domain Eukaryota; kingdom Metazoa; phylum Cnidaria; class Anthozoa; order Scleractinia; family Merulinidae; genus Orbicella; species Orbicella franksi. The sequence continues at coordinate 25,659,084 of NC_138147.1, forward strand.
CTGACCTACAACAGGACTCATCATCTAATACTCCTCGACCTCAGCCCATCGAAACCTAATATGATATGATACCCTAAAATAGCTTTTGCATACCAGACTGGAAGAAATTTCTCATCCCGGATTTCTGATTCCTTTCATGTTGCGTCTTAGTATACTCTTAGTATAGGATTTCAAGCTTATTGAATCGAGTCACAACGAATCGAGCTCTTGGTCAGTAGCGAGCCTAAAGAATGTCTTCCAAAGATCGTAGTTTATCAGTGAGCCCTGGTACAGTGTTGTCTGTGTTCTGTTTGCTTCTTTACTCCGCTGGATTCATCAGGAACGAGTTAAAGTTTGGTGATTACAATCAAAGGTTGATGGCTGTCGAGGAAGTCATTCCAAAGCTGAAAGAGGACAATGACGAAATGGGAAAGGCTTCGAATAATGAAGGTAAGATGTCTTGCGCACTATAATCCGTAGTAATAGAATCCCTAGGCTCCTGGCGTTTGGCGTTAGCCGTTCTTTCATATCACTTGTTTTTTTCTTTCTTCTGTGTTATAAGGAGGTTATATAGAGCGAGAAAAATTCTACGGCGCGCCATTTTTTTTGAATTCTTTGATTCCAATTCCTTGCTTCGTTTGTTCAAAATAACGTGTAACAATCGAATTAGATATAAATGCCTTATACCCTTGTATTTTAAAATAAAACATGTCATTTTACGAAAGGCAAAAATATAGGTCTTCTTCGAGGAAACGACCAGTCGTTAGGTTCTTTTAAAACTGCGTGACATATGGTTTATTTACCAATCGTGAGATCAAGACGGCTGGACATTGACCAAGGTATTTTATGTAGGCGTTGATGTAAAAAGAACGAGGCCAATATTCAGCAATCTTGACCTCCCGCTTTTTATGGTCAATAAAGGACTTATCGTATAAGATAACGATTTTTTTTTTTTTTTTGCGGGATAGTACACAGACTGTTCACAGTCCCCTATTTTTCCGTGAGATCGCAGATGCCCATCGTTGAGTTCCACGGACCGCCATCTTGATCTCTTGATCCGAGCGAAACCGGGGAGAGTATGCAATGCCCGTTGGAGGGGGTGGTGGAGAGCACGGCGGGGTGAAAAAAACAAAAAAAACAAAAAAAGAACCCTTCCACTCCCACGCTATTTAACCCACCGCCTCTTCCCGGCCAGGGGCATTTTATACTCTCCCCAGTTTCGCTCGAATCAAGAGATCAAGATGGCCACCCGTCTAACTCAACATTCGACATCTCCGACCGCACGGAAAAATAGGGGACTGTGAACAGCTAGACAGTGCACTTGTATAGTAATTTTTAATAAAATTGGATCTTTATAATCAGATTTCCATAAATTTAAGTATCTGGTTTTCAGGTTTTGACTTCGAAGTCAGGTTAATTATTGGATCCTTTTCACTCACTTTTTATTTTACCTTGTAGCTCCCACAAACAGTGAATCTAAACTGCTAAGATTCAAACGAGTTATTTCCAGTTCCACTTCTTCTAATGACTCAGGTTTCATAAAAGAAGCCCTGGAAGATATAGTTATCACAAGTTTAAAGATTTGCCAAAAACGTGGAAACTTCAACGTCTGCCCACGTGGACGGCCGGGACCTCCGGGGAGAGCTGGAACCCAAGGCATCAAAGGCAAAGAAGGGAGGAGGGGTAGGAAAGGTTCCCAAGGAATTATGGGACCGCCTGGTAAAAGTGGAAAACAAGGAATTATGGGACCACCGGGGATTAGAGGAGAAAAAGGAATTAAAGGAGATATCGGACCATCGGGTATCCCAGGGATTAAAGGTGAACCCGGAGAATCTATTTCTGCACCAAAAGTGACCATTTCTCCGGCCTCGCAACTGACTGTCAACGAAAGCAGCACTGCTGTTTTCTCTTGCTCGGTATCTGGGAATCCGACAGCGAATTTAACTTGGACCAAAATGAGTGGATCGTTACCTAGCGACAGGGCCAAAGTGACGTCAGATGGCCTGCTGCGGATAAAAGATGTTCGGCTAGAGGATGCTGGGAAATACAGATGCATGGCGAGAAATCTTCTGGGGAATGATGAAAAAGTTGCAACTCTCATCGTACAAAGTAGGTTACAAAATTATATACTTTATCTCTTTCCTAACCATAACTTTCTTGAAAGAAGATATGCTAGAAACATACAAAGACAAACTTTTCTTGGCGCAAATAGTGTGTAGGTTAAAGAAATCCAAATGTCTTACTCGGGACCGCTTTTTCGTCTTCGAAGAGGCTTACCAGCTTCCTGATGTCTGCTTCACCGTACCTACGAGAAAACATGTTAGAAATGAGCCCGGGATGCGCCATCGATCTGTGATGATTTTTTTCAGTATGGAATCTCGCAAATATTTAACTAAAAGAAACAAAATAATCTAGGGCACTTGAGTGATATGAACTACTGATAATTTTTTAGACAAAAAGAAAAAAAAACAATTGTAAAATTAATTATGTATTTCTATTTTTTTTTATTACAGGTAAGCCGAAGATATCTCTATCTCTCGGCCCATCGTACGTTGAAAAGGACAAAAAGGTCACCTTACCTGAATGTCACGTGACTGGCTTTCCTCCTGCAGTGATCACGTGGACTAAAGTACTCGGTGAGATGACGCGAACCAGAGCTGTTTCAAAAGATGGACAACTGTCAATAATGAATGCTCAAAAACTAGATTCCGGTTTTTACAAGTGCAAAGCGTCAAATATCTTAGGACAGATCTCTGCCGTTACTCAACTCAATGTTGTCGAACTACCACAGTTTACAGTCACTCCGCCACCGCTGCTAAAGGTCTTCGCAAATCATAATATAACAGTCCCTTGTGAGGCCACCGGGGACCCCCAGCCGAAGGTCACGTGGACTAAACAAAATGTCGAGCTACCGTTCGGAAGATCAAAAGTCAGTGTGGATGGAACGCTTCACTTCTGGAACCTGAGAAAGGAAGACTCTGGAATATATACTTGTATGGCGTCATCAGCGGAGGTTTTGAAGGCATTTACTGCAGTGAAACTGACTGTAGAAGGTAACAAATATCTTGACTTGACCATTCTGAACATTACTTTTCCGAATTAAACACTAACCAACTGTAACAACAGCTACCTAATTCCACTGCATATATTAAGTATTGATTGGGAATTAGCGTGAAGTACGTAAAAGACTTCAAGTCCTTCGGAGTCATTTCCGCTAAATTAAGAAACAATGCAACCCTTTCAAATAAGCCACGAAATGTTAACGCATTTCTACACTGGGTCCTAACTTTTGGTGGGGTATGACTACTGCTTCCTTTCTTTCTAAATGTTGAGTGTCCATTACACGTACTGGCTCAGGGGCTGAATCAGTTGGGTACAGTACAAAACTGAGACTTTTTGTTCCGATGCGAGGAGGTGGCATGGCCTAGTGATTAGGGCGCTGGAGTTGTGATCCAGAGGTCCCGGGCTCAAATCCTCCTTCCTGCCACTAGATGGAGATTGTGTTCGCTGCTTTCGAATTCATCCCCTTCGCGCTTTGCAAATGGCCAACTGACCAGCCGCCCAGCCGCTGCGATATTTTAAGCTTTCTTTTCTATATTTCAAAAATTTGGCACCCTATTCTATCTCCTCATTTAACCATCATTATCACCAACACTACCGTAATCACCTTTGTTCAGTCTTATATCTAATAATAACATTATGTATTGCCGAAGAAACCCCTTTGTTTCCAACAAAAGCCGAACTGTATCATTTCTTTAAAAATTAACTTTCCGGCGTCTAAGGGAAAGGACAATGAATGCCATACCGGGAGTTTTTGTTTTGCTTTGTTTTTGTCGTTGTTGATGTTGTTATTGTTTTTCCTTTTTTTTCCCGAATTCACGAAAGGGATTTACTTTGTGTTACTGAAATCTTTAGCTGTTGCTCATTCATCCCTTGTGGAAATTTTTTACGTTCGTGTAAACTGTTTTTCTATGTCGTTTGGCATTGCCATAGCGACCGCATTTTGGCAGGCAGGTCAAACCACATTTCATCTCTTTTTTGACAGAATTCTTCTTTGTTTTTGTTTTTCTTTTGTCCGTTTTCTTGAACAGCGTTGCAAACTTAGATTCTTTTTCCACGCCATTTATCAATCTGTATTAATTTGCCTTCAATTTACAGTATTTTCTTATTTTTTGAGATTTTGTTCGGTTACAGCTGGCAAAAAAACCTACCAACAAAAGTGTAACAAGAGTTGATGGTTCTAAATTATAGAGCAGTTTTCACTTGGGTGAGAGCGATTTGCATTTGCTACTTCGTTAGGTGACTTTCTTAAAAATCTCGCCCTATTTTGTCATCTAATCAGTAGTAAAAACTACCAATCGACATTAACACGCACGCGTTTTCCCTCGCTTCTCGTTGTCGACATGTATATTCTTAGGTTTTGATTGGTTTTATATTGGATTGTTTCTGTTCTTTGTGATTAGTGCGAGTTACTTACTTTAATGGGGTTCTGTTTTTATGACACTCATTCGAAAACCGCTCTAATACTGCTAGCAATAACAATGTTAACAGTAGTTTGTTTACGGTTGTCGTAATGTTACTTTCTGCATTTTTGGGAAAATGGTGAGGTCCAAGATGGCGGATCTAAGCTGCCTGACATTGGACCTAAGGTGACGTCATATCGCTTCATGACCAATAGAAAAACAGATCGTAGTTGGTGATTAGTCACAACAGTTCTTTACAGAATTACCCTCACCCAGACGATCACACAAGCTGATCTGCTAAAAAACATATCGCTATTAGAGCAAGCTGAGGAATGCCTCTGAGCATCAAATGACTTTGATGATCTTGCAAAAACAAAAACTCTGTGGGGGCTCCATCAATCTCCCTTTTGTGCCACGGTCGAGGTATGAAGTTTATTTGTACGTCTGAGGGTGAATCAGCTTGACTTTGGAACAGAATTTGGTAAAGCAGATTCCAACCTACTACAGTTATTTACACTTATGCCCTTATTTAAAATTAGGAGATCGGTTTTTGAAGAATGCTTTAGGCAAACAGAGTAGCAGGGATTTGCATGGGGAGCGCTAATATGACTGTTTCTAAGATTTGTTTTGTTGTGATTGAGGTCGGTGCTATTCCCCTTTTTTCTTCATTGTGTGAGTCGTTAAGTGTTGCGGACAGAAACATAATATTGGGTGTTAGTATAACGCTAAGCAGAAACAATACTCACTGCATTTTCGGTTTCTCTTTCAGTATGTGAAGCTGTTGGTGTAGAGGACAGGAATAAAATACCAGATGCTAGAATGACCGCAAGCACATTATATGATAATAGATATCGTCCATACTATGGCCGCCTGAATGAACAAAGGGAAAGGGCAGCGTGGTGTACTGAGACAAAAACAGACAGAACAGACTATCTTCAAGTTGATATGGGTACAGTGCACTCTGTTTGCGAAGTTGCAACACAAGGCCCACAGAAAGACGATGCGTGGACCACCAGCTACAAAGTACATCTTTCTACAGATGGAGTCAATTGGAACGCCTACAAGGAGAACAATGAAGAAAAGGTATCGTACTGGAAGTCAGGTGATATCCTAAATTTGCGTGACCTATCTTTTCTCTTTATTATACTGTTGTAGTCACTATCTGTCTTCTCATTGGCTAAAAGCATACAGTTAATTCTGGGAAACAGCGCAACCTACAGATTATTCACTAATCTGCTAACAGATTAGTAAATAATCTGTAGGTTGCGCGCGCAATGCGTGATTTCCAAGAGCAATGTCAAGTTCACGTAAGAACATGGCTTGTTGAAAATAAACTGTGTTCGGTGCGATAATGCGTTTGTCGTTATTTTCTTTAAAACAATGTATAATATAATAATTATGAGATTCGGTTCTTGTGATATCCGAAATAATCAGGGTCTCGGCCTAAGCCTTCAGCTTCGTCTGATAACACTTATTTCGGATCATGATATCACAAAAACCTCATCCAATAATTGTTTACAATTTCCATTCAGGACTATTTCATGATAAGTAAGCGCTTACGAATCAGAGCTTAATAAAAAATGCGCCCGGTAGTTGGGCATGACCATTGGCATAACTAAACGGAATTTCTCCGAAGATTTTGCCGACAATTTATTGTACACACTGTAATCTGTGATCTATTCTTCTCATTCGCAGGTGTTCCCAGGAAACACAGATCAACATAGTATTGTGAAGCATTCTCTAAGCACAGACGTCAAAGCAAGATTTATTCGATTTTATCCTGTCACACATAAAGTTCATCCCTGTTTGAGAGTTGAAATATTTGTGCTAAAATAATATGATAACTAATTTTTAAGCGATAACGTAATCGCTTTATGCTGGCATGCATGCATTCCTTTGGATAGTGATTTCGCATAGTTTGTCGCACTTACGTCCGTGCGCTTATGTCGCGCACTTTTTATCCCCCTGTGGAAGCGAAATGCACTCTGGGAGTTCCTTTACTGCTTGCCTTTGCTGTTTGTAGGTTCAGCGGAGTGCTTTTAATTGGAGCTTTTAAAAGAAGATTTAGGGGTGGATTTTGGTTTAAACAGTATCGGATAAATTTGCGTTCACGTGCAAACTCATAATAAGAACATATCCTCCATACATACAAGTTTAGATAGACAAGTAAGTCGCACGGGGGATAGGTGAAGGCTTTGCGGCTTTCCTTTGCTGTTTGTTGGATCAGCAGATTGCTTTTAATCGATATGACAAGTATACAGTTAAAACAACAAATTAATTTCCGGTGAGGTAATTAGTGTTGCCAAATACTTTTAAAGATAATAAGATGTCGATTTCAGAGAGAGTAACATTCCTTTGCGGGTTTCCTTTGCGGCTATTCTTTGCTTTTTATAGGATCAGCGGAGTGCTTTTAATTTCAGCTTTTAAACGAAGATTTTGGGGGTTGATTTTGGTTTTTACGGTGTCGGATAAATTTGCGCTCACTGGCAAACTCGTAATAAGAACATATCGTCCATACATACAAATTTAGATAGACAAGCAAGTCGCACACGCGATAGCTGAAGGGTCTACATAAAATTTACGGATTGGTAGCGCAGTTGTACTTTTGCCAGTCTTGAAGTAAATTGAATGAGCATTGTATGAGCGCTGAAATATACAGTTTACAGTAGTGATAATGAAGTCAGGGCACGGTTCATTTGCAGTTTTCAGTTTTTTATGAAGTTTTGGAAATGTGCTGTTTTATATTTTCTGTCAACGAAAGAGTGGTTGTGATTAAACAATCGATAATCGTTTTGTCAGGGTAAAGACAATACGAATGTTCATTGATGACAAGTATACGGTTAACAACAAATTAATTTTCTGTGAGGTAATTAGCGTTGCCAAATATCTTTAAAGATAATAAAGTGTCGATTTCAAGCAGAGAAACTTGTACTTTGCGGCTTTCCTTTGCTGTTTGTAGGATCAGCGGAGTGCTTTTAATTTCAGCTTTTAAACGAAGATTTGGGGGTGGATTTTGGTTTATACAGTGTCGGATAAATTTGCACTCACGGGCAAACTCATAATAACATATCTTCGATACATACAATTTTAGATAGACTAAGCGGGTCGCACAAATCGCCAAGTCAAGAGAAAATGATTTTCTCTTGGACAAGTATGTGGTTAAAACAACAGATTAATTTCCAGTGACGTAATTAGCTTTGCCAAATATCTTTAAAGATCATAAGGTGTTGATTTCAGAGAGAGGAACGTTTCAGCGGAGTGCTTTTTATTTGGGTTGGTACATTTCGCTGACCCCTAGCACATGGACTAACAAGATGGACCTGGTACATGAACTACTTGAATGAACCATCAATGGACTACCCTAAATGTAAACCCCTAAAATTTCTAACCCAAAAGTTTAAGAATCAGTTTGTCTGCTCATGTTCCAATCTTCTAGGAACAATTTTTAAACGTCATCGCTTCTGCATGCATTGCGTGCCGTTTATTTCATGGGTCATTATGAAAAGCTTTGACTAAAGAACTACACTGGTCCCAAGGTACTACAGATAGTTAGTATGTAGACGATATTATTTGTTGTTTCAAAAACTAATGATGCTAGTTTGTTTGTTTGTTTGTTTGTTTGTTTTTTTCAAAATCTCAATACCTGCCATCCTAACAGCTAAGTTTACTATGGAACAGAGGAAAAGGGTCAGTTGCCAGTTTTAGATGTATTGTTATCTATGCAGAGTGCTTATGATCATCAAGGCTTGTGTAAATATCACTTCTTTTTATCGTAAAAAGACTTACAACAGGTTACTAACCAATTATTTTAGCTTTACTCCCTTTACATGTAAATTTCAATTAGTGTTGATCAAAACTCTCATAGACCTGGCCTACGAAATAAATAGCACTTCTCAGGGTTTTCACAATGACATAAAAAATCTTTGTTATATTTTGAAACGCAATATGTTTCCTAAGTGGCTTATTGATAAATCAGTTAAAGTTTATCTTAGTAGGGTCAGAACAACAGAAAAGGAGACTTCTAAATCTGATACATTCAGCTGCCCTTTCTATAAGTTACCTTATATCGGTTATTATTCTTCTTACAGGGGAAGAAAATTTTCATCTATTAATAATTATTAAAAAGTATTGCAAAGACTTAAACGTAAAAATTATTTTCTCTCCATTCAAACTTAAAGATATGTTTAGTCCTAAAGATGTTGTTCCCGATACTCTTAAATCACGTGTTGTTTATCAATTTACTTGTGCGAGTTGTGGAGTTCGTTGTATTGGTGAAACCAATAGGCATTTTAACACACGTGTTAATGGGCATCTTTTTCAGGACAAGAATTCCCATGTTTTTAAACGTCTTAATGTTGGGGGAATTGTCGAGATAAGTGTGATGTTTCTAGTTTTAACTGAAATTCTAGATCATACCAATATTTTTTCTCAACTTAAAATAAGGAAGAATTTTTATATGAAACAGTTTTAACTGTTTGATATAAAAACTCTTCCTTATTTTAGGCAGGCAGCCAATTGACATCAGCGTTAAATGGAAATAAATTATAGGTCAGTAAGATAGCACAAATGCATACATCAAAAGAAAGGAAAAGAAGGGAAAAAAAGCCATTACTACGCTATCAGGGAAGTCCAAAATAATGAAATTTATATATGAGTATAAGATTTTAATATAAGAGAAGCACACAATTTTATAGCTTTGAAATCTAATAAAACATAATAACATTGTATGGATATTATGTAAGCTATAAAAGAACATCTAATGCGGCTTAGAACGGTGACACAATTTAGCGAAAGACTAAGTGAAACAAATGACACAACTGCAATCTAAAATAATGTGAATACATATACTGAACTAATCATGTAACTAATAATCTTTAACAAGATCGCTTTTTAAAGATTCCTTAAATTTTGATAGTGACGATACCCCTTCTATCATGATTCCACTGCCATTTAAAGATCAGCAATCGGCTAATTCAGTCAAACGAAAAATGCAGAATCTGAGCGCCCACATTGGTGTCCACATTAAACCTGTCTTCCAGAGCATGATGAAGATTGGCCAAGTGCTCACTCCGAAATAGAAGAAGCCCCCTTATTGCTGTTTACAAATTTCAATGTAATCTGTGCGACGCAGATTATGTCGGGTACACAACCCAACATTTACATCAACGCATTAGCGAACACAAATACTCAGCAATCAGCAGGTACATAGATGAGCATGGGCTAACTAAGTCTGCTTTAGAGGACAAACAATTTTCTATCTTGAAGAAATTCAGATCGAAGTTTCATTGTTTAGTTTTTGAAATGCTTTTTATTAAGGAATTGAGCCCTGTGTTAAATAAACAGAAAGACTCAATTCGTGCCAAACATTTTACATGATTCTTTGCGTGCAAATATGTTATATTTTACGTATTTTAGCACTTTTTAGAATTTTTGTATCAATTTTTTGATTTGATTACTTACTATCATTTTACATTCAAATACCCTGAGAAATGCAAAACCACAGTGGCATTGCGATGAGAGGTGCCAGATCTCTTTGAGACCTAAATCTGCGAAATACGTTAGATAATAAGTAGTAAACAGCAGCTGCCTAAAACGTTTGTTTTACAAAAAAGGAGCATTTGACGTATGCATATTCTAATCGATAATCTGTATATTCAACTGTGTTTTTGTATCTAGTTTCTATTTTTCCTTGTCGCCTGATTAGTCGTCTGTTTACTGCTTATCAACTTCCGATATCCTAGACCCTCGTACTGTAATCGCATCATATGGACACGAGACGTAATTGAATACCAACCTTTTAGTATTCTCCAGTCAAACACCAGACGTTTTATAAGCAACTTTTGGCTGTTTGTACGTCTCGTGAGTTCTGAGCTAGTTCGACAATCTAACTCATTGGTAGCCAGGGATACAGAAAAGGTGAGTTTTCCAATATTTAATTGTAAAAATTCATTGAAAAGCTTATCTTGTGGTCACGAATCTATGCACAAGAATTGAATCCCTCTCTTTAGTTTGGCATGTGCATTTGTCTGACTTTCCAGACTATGCCACAGATTTTTGAGGTTTCTTTTATCTCGGATTTATGATTTGCCACACTAAAGTGTTTTGCAGTAAGACCAAAAACTACATGATATATTTCGAGCAAAACTAAACAACGGACACTGGGTTAAAATACGAGAACTGTTAATTTGCTAGCAGAGAAACGATTCCTTCGAGTAAGATCAACTATCAACTACCCCCGGAAAATACAGCGTGTGCATATGCCCTCGTGTTGTTCTAGGGGAGGGGAGCAGGGGGGCGGAGGTGATGGTCACTGCTTAACGCCCAGTGTGCCACCAGACACTGCTAGGAACGATGATGACGAAAGCCATTAAAACAGATTTTAGCTATGATCTTGCAAGAACACTGATCATAACCTTTCAACTAGGAAACATTTCAACAAAGTTTAATTATGGAAAATGAGGTTACAGTTATATGAATTATCCTTTCAACTCTATCTTTCAACTCTAAATTGAGATGACCGGAACTAGTGGATTTTGCGATAATGTTTGAAGCATTTGTGGTGCAACTGCGGCGGCTGGTTCGTTGGTAAAGTTTCAAGTTGCAAAGCTGGTGGACCACACTTGCACAAAAAAAATAATTGTGAAGTAGATCAAGGGTATAGTTGTTTAACTTTGCCAGGCGACGCAGTTTTTCAGACAGTTACAACAGGAAAAACAACCTGTTACTAAGTTTGACTTTCACAACTCTTGTTGAGGGTGAATCCCCGATCTCGGTGAATTTCGTGACCACATGATTGCGTGAAGGGGTTTAGGGTGTCGAGTCCCTTGCGTGCCAAGTCTCTCAGGGATTCTTTTATGAATATTGAATTGTTTCTGGTTACGACTTCAGAGGCGTCTTTCGTGTCTGCAATAATAATAAAAAGAAATAATTCTTAAGACTGGCTGGTCTTAAGGGGTTCGACGAGTCCACTTAATCGGGAACGCACACTAATTACAAATTTACATATAAATAGATATAAACTTAAAATCTCTTCATTACAGTAGAGTCTTTATGTGAAATTATTACTCATAAACATTTGTCATACTGTTAGAACTCGGCTAGAATGTTATAAATGCGGCAATGTAATCTGAGTAGCTCATTTATCGTTTATTAGATTGGTTTTCACCTTTAAAATCCCATTCATGACTAGACACGTTTGTCGCTCGCTCAGGATGTCTATCTAGTTTCTAGTATAAGGTTATCTATTGGCATGCACGCTTGCAGACAATACCTTATCTCGTGGCACCTTTCTGGGGCCACGCACGTTAGGGTTAATTCAATTTTTCGTCCCTCCCTTTGGCTTAAGAAAGGTCTCGAGTTTTCTCATATGGGTATTTTAGCCTGCGCGCGTACAGGCGTCTTCATTAAATTTGACCTTCACCTTACTGCTGCGTAGCGGTCTCCGGCTTTTGTCAATTCACATAACCTAACATATCCAAATCCTATCCTTAGGATAAGGAGGCTCCCCTCCCCCTCCCCTGTCACCTCAGTTGTTTTTTAGCTTCGTTAAGTTACGTGTTTAACCTATGTAAATCAGATGTAGTCGTTAGTATTATAATATACTGCTTCCAGTGTTGCGATCGGTGATAGACATTCTCTTTGTAATCCGATCTATGATTACAAAGAAGTTTGTTCTAAGAGAATTATAATATACATTCACATTCTTTTTTGTATTTCTGTATTTTTTTTTTTTTTTTTTTTGTCGAGCACCTTTACTTGAGCCCTGGCTCGGGAGAATGGGCTACCACTCCCTTTGTCACGACTTTCAATAAGTTGTTAGTAAAATTATCACTGTGCGCCAACTGACGATGATGAATATTTTCCAAAATAATTCGCGCGGCGAAAGCTTTTCCTAAGCCCGATTGACAAAAGGTCTCTGTAGTCGTTTTCATGGGAAACAGGTGATACCCTAAGCTCTAGGAAGTCCCCTCAGGGGGCTTATTCTCAACACCTTGAAGGATTTGTGGAATGGAGCTGCCAATAAGAGAGGGACCTGAAAGGTCCAAATCCCAAATCAGCCATTACGGGGGCCTTGCATACCGCCGGTGCGCCTAAAATTAAATTGGCTAATCAGGATTCAGCAGACGGGAAAACTGTAATGTCCCGACGAGAAATGCATGTTAAAAGAAAATGCATTCATCCTGTCGGGCATCTTTTCTGACTGGAAAAAGGAATTTCTAACTTTAAATCATATTAGTAAATGACAGACTTTGTACCTTCAAGCTTTTAATTTGGCGCCAAAAATGGGTCACTCACTCGTCGAGTGTCACCAGCAGGTAAGATAATAGTTGTGTTATTTTGAACAAAATAAGTCGCTCCTTGTCAAATTACACCCAAAATTCTCGATTTAAGAAAAGCGACTATAATCGTGTCGTGTCGGTAGGATAGCTCGGCTTTCACCGCCACTCGTACTGCGCGCGCATCCACCGTATGCAAGGGTAATTTTCCAACGGCATATTGAGTTTATGATTGCAGTTTACGTACCTACAAAGCGATTTCCATCTCCAATCTTTGTGAGCACGCACGTTTAACTTACATAGAGGGGTTTATTTGGTCATGGTAAACTCCCTTCGCCTTCGATTTTCCAGTGAGCAGGTCTACGCGGCGTTGTAACAACCAAGTAATAGCTTTTTATAACATGGGCTATTTTCGTCCAATCAGAGTGTACCATAAAGGGTGTAATTACGGGTTGGTAATGCTTTGTATTTTTGACTTCGTGGTGTGCGAGGTGCTCGCCTTAGCTTGCTGTGAATAGGGAAATCTGTCAGCACTGTTCCAGCTAGGAATGGAATCCATAAGCCAACCTAGCCGGAGATTGAATTAATTTTTTTCAAAATTTAAACGATCGATGATATATAGTTAGACCTGAACTCTTCCAAGCAGCTCATCTCATTCACTTCTTTTTTAGAACTCTTCCAAGTCATGTTACTGATCTGGATCCTCGTACTGGGTATTACAGGTAGGAAAGTTCAAATAAATTAGTAAATAAATAGATTATCCAAATACAGAGGATTGGAGTTCCGCAAGCCCTGTGACAAGGGGCTAACGGTCGAAACATTAGCTTAACAAATTCGCCATAGCGGTCAATTTACCTTGATCGACTTGAAGTTGGTCAGTAACCGGTGGTGAATTTCCCGCCAACGCAACACAACATTTTCTTTGGAAACTAATCGTATTTAACAAAAGGATATAATCCTTCCGATTCATTTGAAGGTAACTTTGTGGTGAACAGCCAGCTTTACGGTCCTTGGAGTGACTGGTCTGAATGTAATGTAGATGAAGGGCAGGGCGAAATGAGTCGTACAAGAAAGTGTATAGTGGACGAGTGCCCTGAGCCTGGAGAGTACTTAGACTTCATGGCATGTTTTGTAAAGCCGTGCAAGTGTGAATGTCCTCCCACATAAGGTACACGACAGATCTGAAATCAAAACGAAATAGTTGGTTGAAGTGTCTTAGGTACAGAATTGTTTGATCAAAGAACAATGTGGTAATTATGGTTGCCTCGTTACAACCGGAAACGGACGACAAACGCATCATAAAAGAAGGGACTGACTGGCTAAAGATGGACTGACGGACGAACTTTCAATAACTGCTCCACTGTCCGATTGTCTGACTGCCTGATTTTCAAATGGTCTGACGATCTGACTGTCGGACTGTCAGTCTGTCAGACTGTCGGACTGTCCAGCTATCAGACTGTCGGACTGTCAGTCTGTCAGGCTGTCGGACTGTCCAACTATCAGACTGTCGGACTGTCAGTCTGTCAGGCTGTCGGACTGTCGGTCTCTCAGACTGTCAGACTATCTGACTATCTGACTGTCGGACTATCAGTCTGTCAGACTGTCGGACTGTCCGACTAAAAGACTGTCGGACTGTCAGTCTGTCAGACTGTCGGACTGTCCGACTATCAGACTGCCGGACTGTCAGTCTGTTGGACTGTTGGACTCTCCGACTATCAGACTGTCGGACTGTCAGTCTATCAGACTGTCGGACTGTCCGGCTATCAGACTGTCGCACCGTCCGACTATCAGTCTGTCAATTTCTGTCAGACTGCCGGACTGTCGGACTGTTGGACTGTCGGAATGTCGGACTGACCTGTCGGACTGTGTGTCTAAACGTGTCTAAAGAAAGTACTTACTTACGTAGCTGTTGACTGACTGACTGACTGACGGACTGACTGATGGACTGACTGATTGACCTACTGACTGACGGACTGACTGATTGACTGATTGACACGTTTAATTTGCAGCACCAGTGATCACTACTGTAGATGGTAAGAATAAACTCATAAAGTACAAGCCAATATTTACCCCTGTATCGGTACAAGGGGAGAGGGGTGGTGGTGGTGGACCCCCTCAGGTTTTCGTTGTAATACGACATATGATAATGATTTGAGTTTAATAGTTAGCTCTTAGCTCACTCTTTACGAGGATGTTTATTGCTGGTCATGACGAAGTGTAGCGCACATTGCGTCACCAGGCGTCTTAAAGTCTGCCATCTTGAATTTCACCAATTTTGCTAGAAAGTCAGAAATTCGGAGTAAAAAGTCAGAAACTAACGTGAATTGATGGAACATAAGCTAACATTATTCCAAAATTATAATGAAATGTAAACAACAAAACAAAATTTGTATTTCTGTGAGGCTGCGCAAGAAAGCTGAAAAGAAAACTCCGAAAAACTCCATCAAAGAGACATGGCCGAGCCCACAGATGAAAAGAGCGGTTGCTATGCCAGTGTCAATTAACTCGGAGAAACAGTTGTAACACGATGGAATTTAAGGGATAATTAACAGCTACTGAAAGTTTCAGCATCAAAGAACAGAACCACTTTTTCAAAACTCTAAAAATCCGGGGAGAGAGGGTCTTCCTACAACTCGTTGTGTCACTGAGGGTTAACATAAACAGCATTTAATTTTTTTTCAATCCTAATTAGGCTGTGTTGATCTTACTTTTAATTTGCATATTTTGTTTCTCCCAGCACCAAAGATAACTACTTCAGATGGTACATTTGACATCAATATTACCTGCATTTATATTAGCTTTTTCCTTTTCAGTTTCAGTCTAGTTTCAGCTCAGGTTATAAGCCCAAGTATTACTAGCAATTGTTTAATTTTTTTGTATTTCATGTAAAATTCCATTATCGTTGTCTTTACTTTCTCTTTAATGTATTTCATTTTCAGCGCCAGAGATAACTACTACAGATGGTAAGTCTATAGTGATAGTTGTTGTTGAAGTTTGTCATGGTACGTTTTATACTCTTATACGTTAACTTTTCTGCTGTTTCATCTGCAGCACCAGAAATACCTACTACAAATGCCGGTAAGTTTGACCAAATTATCACTCGCAGTTTCTGTTTTTCAATCAAATTTAGCTAGTGACACTTCGATATATCTTTAAACGATTTCATGCATTTTCATTACATTTCCAGAACAAGAGGTAACGACTACAGACAATAAGTCCTACTATTGATATGAGAAAAATATTATTTTCTTTGTTTTTCATTCTGATTTTATAAATACTCTTCTCACTATATCCTATCAGTTATCTTTCTTGAGACACTTATAGCCTAGCTTCAGAGATAGCTTGTACAGATAGTAAGTCTAAAATATACCTTTTTAAATGGTTAGGTTTCTCTCAAGTCAATTTTATCTCTTGTTTGCTTATCTGAAAGAATTTTCAAATATCACGAGTAGTGTAAATCCTTAATTACTCGACCTTTCATACTATTAACTATTTATTATATGGCTGAGAAAATTGCGAACATGTGAGCGTTATTTTGCAGTGCAGTACAAATTAAAAATTGACGATAAATTGGCCTTCTCTCAACCAATCACGATAAAGTAATAATTACTCTTAAACTATTGTACCATTTTAATTGCGGCACCAGAGATTACCACTACAGATTGTTAGGAAATCGTATTTGGGAAGAAGTTTCCAAAACTTGGACCGAATTTTCAAGACCTGCGGCGAATTCTCAAGGTACCGCGAACTTTCGTTGCGAAAGTTTACGAAGCCAATTGTGAAAATTGTGACAGTGTACTTTAATCCTTAACACGATCTCTTTTGCCATTTCAGTTCCGGCACAAGAGACAACTACCACAGAGTGTAAGTTAAACTTAATTACTACCTTATTGAAGTCATGTGTTTCAATGATTCGTTTTCATTCTTATCGTATCACAACCTTTGTGTTTCAATCTAATCTATCTTTCGTGTCTTGTCATTTCCAGTATCAGAGATGGCTACAACAGGTGGCAAGTTTAACATGGATTTCAGTTAAGTGTTTGTGTGTGTATCGTCACAATTTTAATGTTATCTTTCTGCGGATTTTCATTCCTAGCTCCAAAAATTACAAGTACGGATAGTAAGTCTGACTGCCTATTCGTTGAAAATAGTTTCATTTTTTAACTTGATAATCCAATTTCAACCTTATGTTGTGTGTTTTGTTTTTTTATCTTTCAATAGCAGCACCAGAGATACCTTCTACAGATGGTAGGTTTAACAAATAAATCACTTAAATCGTCATAGCTTTAAGATTTCTGTCTTGTTTCGTTATTTTTATTATTTTTACCTTAAATGATTTGTTCCGAGAGCTCACGTACACCTACATTAAACATATAGCTTATGCAAGGAAAACACTAATATCTCTACAAACAAATGTTTAACACATTAAGATACAAAACAAACTGAAACCGTTTGGACTTTTCTTTTAAATCCCTGAACGCGACAGAACGTTTTCTTCGTTTGATAAACTCACGAGAAGAGCCAAATAACAAGAGATCCACTTTTGAGAATCCGGACATCTCAGCCATTGCACAATAGCGACAATGTGAACAGTGCATTTATCAATCAATCAATCAATCAATCAATCAATCAATTAATCAGTCAATCAATTAATCAGTCAATCAATTAATCAGTCAATTAATCAGTCATTAAGCCAGTCAGTCAGTCGATCAATCAATCAATCAATCCATTAATTAATTAATTAATCGAAATTCGTTAAAATAATCCCTTGTGGAAATATTCCACGTTCGTGTGAACTGTTTTTCTATGTCGTTTGGCATTGCCATAGCGACCGCATTTTGGCAGGCAGGTCAAACCACATTTCATCTCTTTTTTGACAGAATTCTTCTTTGTTTTTGTTTTTCTTTTGTCCGTTTTCTTGAACAGTGTTGCAAACTTAGATTCTTTTTCATTACGCCATTTATCAATCTGTATTAATTTGCCTTCAATTTACAGTATTTTCTTATTTTTTGAGATTTTATTCTATTACAGCTGGCAAAAAAACCTACCAACAAAAGTGTAACAAGAGTTGATGGTACTAAATTATAGAGCAGTTTTCACTTGAGTGAGAGCGATTTGCATTTGCTACTTCGTTAGGTGATTTTCTTAAAAATCTCGCCCTATTTTGTCATCTAATCAGAAGTAAAAACTACCAATCGACATTAACGCGCACGCGTTTTCCCTCGCTTCTCGTTGTCGACATGTATATTCTTAGGTTTTGATTGGTTTTATTGGATTGCTTCTGTTCTTTGTGATTAGTGTGAGTTACTTACTTTAATGTGGTTCTGGTTTTATGACACTCATTCGAAAACAGCTCTAATACTGCTAGCAATAACGATGTTAACAGTAGTTTAAGGTTGTCTTGATGTTGCTTTCTGCATTTTTTGGGAAAATGGTGAGGTCCAAGATGGCGGATCTAAGCTGCCTGACATTGGACCTAAGGTGACGTCATATCGCTTCATGACCAATAGAAAAACAGATCATAGTTGGTGACTAGTCACCAACAACAGTTCTTTTCAGAATTACCCTCACCCAGACGATCACACAAGCTGATCTGCTAAAAAACATATCGTTATTAGAGCAAGCTGAGGAATGCCTCTGAGCATCAAATGACTTTGATGATCTTGCAAAAACAAAAACTCTGTGGGGGCTCCATCAATCTCCCTTTTGTGTCACGGTCGGGGTATGAAGCTTAATTGTACGTCTGAGGGTGAATCAGCTTGACTTTGGAACAGAATTTGGTAAAGCAGATTCCAACCTACTACAGTTATTTACACTTAAGCCCTTACGCCTTTAAAATTAGGAGATCGGTTTTTGAAGAATGCTTTAGGCAAACAGAGTAGCAGGGATTTGCATGGGGAGCGCTAATATGACTGTTTCTAAGATTTGTTTTGTTGTGATTGAGGTCGGTGCTATTCCCCTTTTTTCTTCATTGTGTGAGTCGTTAAGTGTTGCGGACAGAAACATAATATTGGGTGTTAGTATAACGTCAAGCAGAAACAATACTCACTACATTTTCGGTTTGTCTTTCAGTATGTGAAGCTGTTGGTGTAGAGGATAGGAATAAAATACCAGATGCTAGAATGACCGCAAGCACATTTTATGATAATAGATATCGTCCATACTATGGCCGCCTGAATGAACAAAGGGAAAGGGCAGCGTGGTGTACTGAGACAAATACAGACAGAACAGACTATCTTCAAGTTGATATGGGTACAGTGCACTCTGTTTGCGAAGTTGCAACACAAGGCCCACAGAAAGACGATGCGTGGACCACCAGCTACAAAGTACATCTTTCTACAGATGGAGTCAATTGGAACGCCTACAAGGAGAACAATGAAGAAAAGGTATCGTACTGGAAGTCAGGTGATATCCTGAATTTAGGTGACCTATCTTTTCTCTTTATTATACTGTTGTAGTCACCATCTGTCTTCTTATTGCTAAAAGCATACAGTTAATTCACCTTCAGATTATTCACTAATCTGCTAGTAGATTAATAAATAATCTGTAGGTTGCGCGCGCAATGCATGATTTTTAAGAGCAATGTCAAGTTCACGTAAGAACATGGCTTGTCGAAAATAAACTGTGTTCGGTGCGATAATGCGTTTGTCGTTATTTTCTTTAAAACAATGTATAATAAAACAATTATGAGATTCGGTTTTTGTGATTTCCGAAATAATCAAGGTCTCGCCCTAAGCCTTAAGCTTTTGCTGATAACGCCTATTCCGGATATCACAAAAACCTCATCCAATAATTGTTTACAATTTCCATTCAAGACTATCTCATGATAGGTAAGAGTTTAGGGATCAGAGCTTAACAAAAAAAATGCGCCTGGTAGTTGGGGATGACCATTGGCATAACTAAACGGAATTTCTCCGGAGATTTTGCCGACAATTTATTGTACACACTATGTAATCTGTGATCTATTCTTCTCATTCGCAGGTGTTCCCAGGAAACACGGATCAACATAGCATTGTGAAGCATTCTCTGAGCACTGACGTCAAAGCAAGATTTATTCGATTTTATCCTGTCACACATAAAGTTCATCCCTGTTTGAGAGTTGAAATGTTTGTGCTAAAATAATATAATAACTAATATTTGCCTCGTGTCCACATGACCAAAGCCGTACATTCCTGTGTAAAATATTCCTGTCTAACCATTCTTAACGTTTCTAATGTAAGATTCCTGTGAAGATAGATAGGTAGACAGATATGGTTCAGGGAACATACGTGTTAATCAATTTTGGCTTCGAAAGCCAGGTACAAAACCGGCGATAAATTGACAACGTTTGGTGCTATTGATTTTGTTTCAATCACGCTGTACAGATTCAAGACACTATTGATTTTGTTTGTCGGGGGGACTGGGACGCAGACCTTGGAGACTCAAGCATTTGTAACCATTTGTGACAGGCTGTTTTTAGCATTTTATTTTGTTAATGTCCGATCCCTGGGCTCACGCAACTCGCTTGCGTTTAAATTAAATTTGACAACAAATATGGGTTTTAGTCACGCAAACTAATCTCTTTAGCGCATTTTCGGCGAATAAGCAAACAGGTAAATAACTCACAAAAATTAATTGTTAGGTTTGTGATAAATATCTTACTGTATATCGAACTGCATTCGCAATGCTGCCGGCGGTGTAACGCTTTCATTGTGATCACGTCGATGAGGGTTTGAACAACAGTGAACTACTCATTCTCAAGAAAGTCACGCAAGACAATGTTCAGCGAAAAGTCAACGAATTTGTCAAGGTACATAAGAAGAAGCTTTAGGGCCTCACAATGAATTCTCCTGTTCTTTTTACTCACAAAGATACAGTTTTCAACATTTCGTATAACAAATTGTCTGAAGAAGAACTTGACATTTTTAAAATTTGGTCTTACGTGTTCCATAAAACCACCGTATCTAAACAAAAGTCACGTTTTTAAAGCATTTGAACGTCTTCACCAAGATCTTAAAAGACATCTCGCGGACAAAAGCAAAAGCAATGAAGTAAGAAGTGAAATCCAGCTTTTGGCAACCATTTATGTCAACTTTGTTCAAGCCTTCGCTAAATGACTGAAGAAACTCAAAAAGAACAAAAACATCATTATCCTAAGACCTGATAAAGGTAATGGTGTTGTGGTGCTTGATAAGGTAGTCTACAATAATGCAATGGGTGATTTGTAGAGTGACCTGATTCTAAATTAAGAAATTGCAATCTGATTTAATATCGCGTTACAACGGTATTCACGTAAGCTTAAGAAAAATGGTTTGGTTCATACCGAGATGTTTATCCTACTGGTTCTCAACCAGCTAGGTTTTATGGTTTACTTAAATTACATAAAGTCAAAGATTCTAGATCAACTGTTCCTCCTTTCAGACCTATTGTCTCCTCCACGGGAGGAAAGTATCTTTGTTGTTTACTTAAGCCCCACTTCTCGTCAGAGTTTTGTGCTACAGATACTTTCTCTTTAATTTGTTAGGGAAATTCAAGATGTAGATTCAGTGAATTTTTTTTAGTCTCATATGATGCTACTAGTCTCTTTACAAAAATTTCGATTTAGCTGTCAATGCTGTTTTTAAAAGAAATGCTGTGCCAGACCTCAAACGCAAGAAAATTCAACTTAAGAAACTCTCTAATACTATTAGCCACACCCATGTTTTTTTTTTTTTAATTCAACGGTTCCTTTTATAATCAAATAGGTGGAATAGCTATGGGTTCCCCTTTAACCCCCGTGTTCAAGTGAGCCAATTTTTTCATGGGTCATTATGAAAAGCTTTGAATAAAGAACTACACTGGTCCCAAGGTACTACAGATAGATAGTATGTAGATGATATTTGTTGTTTCAAAATCTAATGATGCTCGTTTGTTTTTTTTTTTCAATATCTTAATACCTGCCATCCTAACAGTTAAGTTTACTATGGAACAGAGGAAAAGGGTCAGTTGCCAGTTTTAGATGTATTGTTATCTATGCACAGTGCTTGTGATCATCAAGGCTTGTGCACATATTACTTGTTTTTATCATTTTAGCTTTACTCCCTTTACATGTAAATTTCAATTAGGGTTGATCAAAACTCTCATAGACCGGGCCTAAAAAAGAAATAACACTTCTCAGGGTTTTCATAATGACATAAAAAATCTTTGTTATATTTGAAACGCAGTATGTTTCCTAAGTGGCTTATTGACAAATCAGTTAAAGTTTATCTTAGTAGGGTTAGAACAACAGAAAAGGAGACTTCCAAATCTGATACATCCAACTGTCATTTCTACAAGTTACCTTATATCGGTTATTATTATTCTTACACGGGAAGACAATTTTCATCTATTAATAATTATTAAAAAGTATTGCAAAAACCTACACGTAAAAATTATTTTCTCTCCATTCAAACTTAAAGATATGTTTAGTCCTAAAGATGTCGTTCCCGATTCTCTTAAATCACGTGTTGTTTATCAGTTTACTTGTGCGAGCTGTGGAGTTCGTTATATTGGTGAAACCAATAGGCATTTTAACACACGTGTTAATGGGCATCTTTTTCAGGACAAGAATTCCCATGTTTTTAAACGTCTTAATATTGGGGGAATTGTCGAGATAAGTGTGATGTTTCTAGTTTTAACGGAAATTCTAGATCATACTTATAATTTTTCTCAACTTAAAATAAAGAGAGTTTTTTTATATTGAACAGTTGAAATCTGAACATACAAGCAGCCAATTGACATCAGCGTTAAATGGAAATAAATTATAGGTCAGCAAGATAGCACAAATGCACACATTAAAAGAAAGGAAAAGACGAGGGAAAAAAAGCTATTACTACGCTATTAGGGAAGTCTGCAATAATTGAATTTATATATGAGTATAAAATTTTCATATAAGAGAAGCACACGATTTTAGAACTTTGACAACTAATAAAACATAGTAACATTATGCGGATATTTATATTAACTAATATATAGATTTAGGCCAGCCTAAAAGCGTAGCTCCTGGGCCGGGTTGTTCAGAGCCAAATTAAGCTAACCCAGGAAAAGGTAGAATTTTGATTTGAGTTTTGTAACTTTGCGCTGAGGTTTTCTGTATATTGTTTGGCCTCCTGTTTTGAGGTTGAACAATCACTATATACACAAAACAAAGCAGCAAAAAACATGTGTGTAGAAGAAAAAGTTATAATTCGGTTAACTTTTAATCCTGGGTTAGCGTTAACCGGCTTCCGAGCAATCCTGCCCTGTATTCAACAAGTTAACCTGAGATTAGCCCGTGATCCAATCGAAGACCAGCACCTGGTCAGCGGTCAACTTCAAAAAAACACGCGACCTGAGCGGTAAAATTGAGTCCGCGATATGGTCACGTGATACTAGTCAGCGGATACCTTGTTTTGACAGATGTCAAGGGATTATAACATGGATGTCCAATACCAAAGAAGTACACGGTAAACCAAGGCTGCATGTCTCTGTCAACCTATTATTTGGAGTATGGCCGCCATGTTGCACGACTCCGTCGTCGTTGTTGTCGTGCGCACGCGCCCACGAGCAATACCACTAGCCATGATAACCATGAGAAAATCAACTCATTGGTTTCCTTTTCTTTCCTATATGAGTATGGGGCTCCGCTTGGCGGCACTTCGGGCCGACGGAGCTCCGCTATAACAGAACATCTAATATGGCTCAGAACGGTGACACTATTTAACGAAAGACTAAATGACACCAATGACACAACTGCAATCTAACATAATGTGAATACATATGACTAATCATGTAACTAATAATCTTTAACAAGATCGCTTTTTGATGATTCCTTAAATTTTGATAGTGACGACACCCCTTCTATCATGATTCCACTACCATTTTATTCAGTCGAAAGACAAATGCAGATTCTGAACACCAACATCGTTGTCCACATTAAACCTGTCTCCCAAAGGAAGACGATGGGCCAGGTGCTCGCTCCGAAAGAGAAGAAGCCCCTTATTGTTAGCACTGAATCAATGCGTGGTTTACAAATTTCAATGTAACCTGTGCGACGCAGATTATGTTGGGTACACAACCCGACATTTACACCAACGCATCAGCGAACACAAATACTCAGCAATCGGCAGGCACATAGAGGAGCATAAGCTAACGAAGTCTGCTTTACAAACAATTTTCTATTTTGAAGAAATGCAGATCGAAGTTTGATTGTTTATTTTTTGAAATGCTTTTCATTGAAGAATTGAGCCCTATGTTAAATATACAGAAAGACTCGATTCGTGCCAAACTTTTTACGTGGCTCTTTGCGCGCAAATATGTTATATTATATATATCTATTAGCACTTTTTAGAATTTTTTTATCAATTTTTATCATTGTTTCTTTGCATTCGTGTCTCTTAGGAATTCTTAGTTTATATTTAAATTTGACCCATTTTATTCACGCAGTTGACTTGATAATGACGTTAATCGAACGTCGAAACGTCGTCGTTTTATTTATTTATTTATTTATTTTGGTTTTAAGATTTTCCATACTGTCGCAGTGTTTTATAGTTAAATGGTTAAGAAAATATCTTCTTCTACGAATTACAGAGTATCTCTTCAATTGGTTTTTTATCGATTATCAATTTTATCGATTCAACACGCCGGCACTAATGACACGAGGCAGCCCGAAGGGCCTTTCATCTTCATTGTATTTATCAGATAAAACTTAAATTTAAAAGTTCTTGACTGGAAAGCAATAAAGAAGGCAGTTTTACTCTTAATTCAGTTTCAGGAAAACTGATGAAAGGCGAGTAGCCTTAGAATGCGAAATAAGTTTCCCTCTGTCACTATCTCGCCACTCGGGTTTTTGATTTTGTGTATGTGGCAAGGTATTATTAAACCTTAAACCATAGTTAATAGAGGGGAATGGTTATGAAACCCTTCAAAGTTCTTTGCGGTATGTTTTTGTTCGCTTTTTTGGCCTTGACCGTGCACAAAACACAACAGTAGTTTACTCCGTACTGAGGAACTAACCAATAGAAACGTGTTGGTTACGTAATTCATGCATAGTGTATGAGCGCAAAACAAAAGATTGTGCACGGTTGTGGACCTTCCAACATAAATCTTGGCATCTTTGTTTGCTCCTTTGATGTTTACCGGGCTTCATAACCAGTCCCCTCTACTAACTATGCTTAAACTTGAACTTAAATTAAACGGATCCTAATGTAGAACATCTAAATACCTTTAAATTAGAATGATGTTCATAAAGATAACGCAAAGATACTTCACTGATATAATACTCAATTCGAATTTTAAGGTCCTGCACTGTTTTCATATCGTGTTAGCATGCGAGATCCAGGTTACAAAGTCTAGGGGCTGTCCTGACTGCTTCTTTGCAGAGTTCTGGTTATCGGTTAAAATCGTTAAAATCGAGCCTATATTAAAGTTGAAAAGAATGCATATAATCCTCAATTTTAGAGCGTGGTAAAAGGGATTTGATCGCGTTCCAGGAAAAAAGGGTCTTTTGACAATTTACGGAAAATAACATAGGCGTTTCACGTTTAACGTTAACGGAAAATAAGAGAGACTATTTCTTTCACACGAACTTACAAGACTGAAGAGATTTCGAAACTTTGTGTCCAAAGGTTAAGGTCAGCCTTGTTTAACATATTGCCCATTTCCAACGAGTCTTTTCTAGACATCCAGCACGGAAAAAAAGGCGTTGCACCTAACCCTCGGACGTACAAGGAGGGGGGGTAGATGCCACCAACACCCCCCTCCCCAATTAGGCTTTTTTTAAAGTGTTGAAGAGACGATTTACTCTAAGGGGCTGAAACTTTCATTAGCTGTTCCTTCATTCTCTGCGGAAATTCTGATATGTCAGTTGCGTGTCCATCATTATTGATGATGCCATGGCAATCATCAAGTTTCATGTAAGTTTGGCCAAAAATCAACTTTTTTGAGATAATTGAGTAGCTTTTTTCCAGTTTTCTTCATCAAATTGCAGAAATTCATGTATTTGTATATTTCATAAGCATTGCGGCTTCATTTTGTGTTAATTTCCGTCATTCTTGACTTTTTAAGAAAACAGTAAACTCCAAGACTGCGGATCCAAGATGGCGGGGTCAAATTACGTCACTTGATGTCATATGACATCATAGCCAACAAAAATGGTATCATCTTATAGAGCAAACTCAGGGCTATCTAATCAATGTAAATTTCTTTCGCTCTGCCTTAACAGTACAAAAACCCAGGGGGGTCCATCCACCCCCTCTTGTACCACGGTGGGGGTATGAGTTAGCTTGTACGTCCGAGGGTTAAGACCAATGGCTGATGCAATGGGATCGAAACGGATTGGTTGTCATTGAGCGGGTATGCAATGATATCAACTAATAACGGAACCTTTAAAATAATAGAAGGCATAACGTGAGTTTAACGTGAATAACGTGAATAACGTGAGTTTGGTTTTGGTTCTACTACGGTTTGAGATTGGTTGAGTAGTCTGATTGGTAAGTATTTGGTTTGGTTTTGGTATACGACACTGAGTTGAAAATCGCTCTGTATTGTAAAATACTGATTACAATAATAACACAGAACATTTCTCAGGTTAAGGTTGCCGCCTCTAGAGCGAGCAAAGAAATGAAAAAGCGCCAATATTTTCGAAGATATGTCTCTTTAAAGTTTAGTAGTTGTATGTTCAACAGTTGTAGATTTAGTTCAGTTTTCTATTATTATAATTATTAAATTGTGAAAAATCATCACTTTTGTTCCTTTGTAAGATAAATGTAAGTTTCATTTGTTTGCTGGTGTATTATCCCCAGCTGGTATTTAACTATTGTTATGTTTTGAGATTGTTTTTAGCCTTTGCTTTGTAGCAGAGATTTTGAAGCCTTCATCGGTGTATTTATTTATTTATCTAAACTTAATTGAATATTTTACTTTTTGCTTATTTTTTTTTTTATTATTATTTAGTCGTTTTTTTTTTTCGTTAAGTCTCAGGTGTGTATAATAGTTGGTTTAAATTCTAGTCTGCACTGGCGAAACAGGTGGGTCTAGAAGCGCTTTTCTTGAGCTCATTGACGCTAATCCAGGATTGAAACTTAATCCAAATTTCAATTGCTGTGGTTTGGAAAGTGTTATTTTCACAGCTACCATTTTGCTGAGATCAACATTAGTCAAAACTATAACCAGAACACCTCACTGAAAAGTTACAAAATGACATAGAAATTTCAACCTAATTCTGGAATAGCCTAATAATGCTTTAAACAACTGGGCCCTAGTATAGAAAGTATATTAATTACACAATGCAATAGAGCGGTTTTCAGTTGAGTGTCGAAAGTAATTAGACAATTACTTTGGTCTTGGTTTTGGTTTTACTACAGTTTGAGATTAGCTGAGAAGTCTAATTGGTAAGTAATTGGTTTTGGTTTTGGCTTTACGACACTCAATTGAAAACCGTTCTAATAGTCCAATACCTTAGAAATAGAACGATGTTCATTAGGAAATACTCAATTCGGTAGTAATTGAAATAAAACGCGGTAACACTTTATTTGGGTATGCTGTCTTCTTTCTTTCCTCGTCTGCTGTCGAACGTCGAATGAATGAATGAATGAATAACTTTATTTAAGTGTCAATAGTATTTAGCTTAAAAAAACTAATTGGGGACACTATTTACACAATAAAATATACCTTAGCTAAAGATCCTGCACTGTCTTCATATTGTGCGCATATCCGACTTGTAGGTTGTAAAGTTCAGAGGCAGACCTGGCCGCGAACAATTTCCTTTGCTGAGCTCTGGTTATCGGCAAAATCGAAGCTGAAAACTATATGCCATCAGTTTCAAGAAATTCCGTGTGAAACAATCGATACAAAAGCCTGCTCTTGCTTGGATTGCATTTAAAACGGTTTAAAACTGGACAATTTTAAATATAGCCTTATAGTGCAGCCCCCCCCCCCCCCCAAAACAAACAAACAAACAAACAAACAAACAGCAAAATGATTGATCTGAAACAGGACGTATCTAGAATCTTTGTGACTATCGTATCATTGAAAACTAAGATGTTCTGACTCCCACCCCGGTCCCTACCTCCTCACCCCGCCGCCCCCTCTTCCCACCCATTTTCCACACTCTCCACATGACCCCTGTGGTTAAACTGATGCCCAAAAATAACCTTTGCATACCTCACTGGGAAAAATTTGCTCTCGCGATACGTGTTGGTATTCCCTTAATCTCATTGAGAAGTCGTAGTCGTGACATAACAAGTCGAGTTCTTGGTAAAAACAACGCCATACAAAATGTCTTCCAAAGATCGTAGTTCTTCAGTGAGCCCTGGTACAGTGTTGTCTGTGTTCTGTTTGCTTCTTTACTCTGCTGGATTCATTAGGAACGAGTTAAAGTTTGGTGATTACGATCAAAGGTTGATGGCTGTCGAGGAAGTCATTCCGAAGCTTAAAGAGAGCAATGGTGAAATGGCGAAGGCTTGCAATGAAGGTAGGATGTCTCGAACATGAAAGCTCCTACTTAGCAGAATTTTTCAGTCGTCTCTGTAATGTCATAGCTGTTTTTCCTTATTCTCTTTTACTTAACTATACATAGCAAAAAAAAAAAAAGGAAAGCTGGTCATTCTTCATATTCCTTGATTGCTTTTCAATTTTTTTTTATTTATTTATATATTTACTTTTTATATGTCTAAAGAAATAATTCATTTTAAAGCAAGTCATACATTCAAAATAACATATAACAATTTAATTAGATATAAAAGCCTCATGACCTTCTGTCGTAAACAAAATCCTTCTAGACCTTCTATTGTAGATTCCACTGAATTGCGTTACATACTTACGTTTAAGTTAGAATAGGGTAACGCTTATCCTTGTTTATGCCATGCCGTTATTCATTTTGGAGTAGATGTGATGTGTACCCTAGTACAAATTTGATTAAGGAATAAAAAGAAAATAGAAGTTCTCTGGGACTAAGGAACGTGATGTGAAGTAGGGCATCTCAAGGGAAACATAACGTCTCGCATGGTGTAATGTGAACTTCTATTGAAATTCTTTTAGTAAGCCCTTTGAATCTTGGATCGCGAGACTGAAAAAAAAACACACAGTGTCTATTACAGCGGAAATGAAAGAATTTTCTAAGATGCCATTAATACTCATTAAAGCAACTTTATCAATGACGACAATTTGGCTGCATTTTTGGTCTGAAGCTGTACAAAAATCATGTCTGAGTATACTTATGGAATAAAAGAAAGTAACTGCTCAAGGAACAGGAAAATGTAATTATTTTTAATCGGTTTTTCCAGGTTACAACGACAGGACAGGGAAAAGTCTACCAAATCTGTTCAATTTGATAACACAAGTTGACGTAACTTTCCTTCTTAGCTTATTTTGTAACAATCACACATTTAACGACTTCAGCACATTTAGGTATTTTTCTTTTTTAACTTGACCTTCGCATTTAGGTTTCCATAAATGAAAATATGTTTTGTAGAAGTTAGTTTTCTAAGCCACACTCCATGATCGTGCGTTCTTAATTCCCTTGTTTTTGTCTTACAGCTCCCACAGGGCAAGACACAGACAACGACTCAAAACAAAGATTCAAACGAATTATTCCAGGTCCTATTTCTTCTAATGACTCGTACCACATAAGACAAGTACTCGAAGATATGTTTACCACCAGTTTAAAGATTTGCCAAAAACGTGGAAACTTCAACGTCTGCCCACGTGGACGGCCGGGACCTCCGGGGAGAGTTGGAACCAAGGGCAACAAAGGCAACGAAGGGAGGAGGGGTAGGAAAGGTTCCCAAGGAATTATGGGACCGCCTGGTAAGAGCGGAAAACAAGGGATTATGGGACCACCGGGGATTAGAGGAGAAAAAGGAATTAAAGGAGATATCGGGCCACCGGGTATCCCAGGGATTAAAGGTGAACCCGGAGAATCGATTTCTGTGCCAAAAGTGACGATAACTCCGGCTTTGCAACTGACTGTCAACGAAAGCAACGCTGCCGTTTTCTTTTGCTCGGCTTCTGGGAATCCGACAGCGAATGTAACTTGGACCAAGGTGAATGGATCGTTAACTAGCGACAGGACCAAAGTGACGTCAGATGGTTTGCTGCAGATAAAAGATGTTCGGCTAGAGGATTCTGGGAAATACATATGCGTGGCGAGAAATCTTCTGGGGATTGATGAAAAAGTTGCAACTCTCATCATACAGAGTAGGTTACAAATTTCATCACTTTATCTCCTTCCTAACCATAACTTTCTTGAAAGAAAATATGCTAGAAACATACAAAACGAAACGTTTCCTGACGCAGATAGTGTGTAGGTTAAAGAAATACTAATGCCTCGTTTAGAACCGCTTTTTTTGTCTTCAAAGAGGCTGACCAGCTTCCTGATGTCTGCTTCGCCGTACCCAAGAGAAAACATGTTAGAAATGAGCCCAGAATGTCCCATCTATGTATGATGAATTTTTTTCAGTATGGAATCTCGCAAATATTTAACTAAAAAAAAAAATAATAATAAAAAAATAAAATAATAATAATAATAATAATAATAATAATCTAGGACACTTAAGTGATATGAATTGCTGATATTTCGTCAGAAAAAGAAAAAAAATTATGTAAAATTATGCGTTTCTTTTTCTGGTTTTGTTTTGTTTTCCTCACAGGTAAGCCGAAGATATTTCTTTCTCTTGGCCCATCGTAGGTTGAAAAGGACAAAAAGGTCACCTTACCTGAATGTCAGGTGACCGCCTTTCCTCCTGCAGTGATCACGTGGACTAAAGTACTAGGTGAGCTGACGCGAACAAGAGCTGTTTCAAAAGATGGACAACTGTCAATAATAAATGCTCAAAAAACAGATTCCGGCTTGTACAAGTGCGAAGCGTCAAATATCTTAGGACATGAATCAGCTGTTACTCAACTCGTTGTCGTGGAACTACCACAGTTTACAGTCAGTCCGCCTGCGAGGTTGGAAGTGGGCCAACAGCAAAATATAACAGTCCCTTGTCAGGCTACCGGGAACCCTCAGCCGACGGTCACGTGGACTAAACAAAACGTCGCGCTACCTTTCGGAAGATCAAAACTCAGTGTGGATGGAACACTTCAAATCTGGAACCTGAAAAAGGAAGACTCTGGAATATATACTTGTATGGCGTCATCAGCGGAGGTTTTCAAGGCGTTCGCTGCAATGAAACTGACTGTAGGAGGTAACAAACATCTTGACTTGACCATTCTGATCATTACTATTCTGAATTTAACACTAATCAACCGTTACAACAGCTATTAATCCCACCTTAAATATTAAGTATTGATTAGGAATTAGAGTGAAGTACATAAAAGACTTCGTTCTTCCGAGTCATTTAAGCTAAATGAAGAAAAAAATGGTACCCTTTCAAATAGGCCACGAAATCTAAACGCACTTCTTCATTCGGTCTCAAAATTTGGTGGCGTATGACTGCTGTTTCGTTTCTTTCTAACCGTTTAGTAACCATTACACGTACTCAGGGACTGAATCAATTAAGTAGAGCAGGACAGTGGTAACTTTCATTTTGATGTCAGGAGGCGGCGTGCCCTTATGAATAGGCGCAGTACTTGTGATCGGGAGGTTCCGGGCGGCTCAAATTTTCAGTTCTGTCACTAGATGATTGTGTTTTCGGTGCTCCCGAATTCATCTGTGTTGCGCTTTGTAAATAGCCAACTGGCCACCCTCTCACTACCCGCAATATTTAAATTTGCCGTTCTATTTGTAATATATGGCGCCCTATTCAGTCTGTCTCCTCCTTTAACCACCATTATAACCTAAGTACCGTTACCACATTCGTTCAGTCATCTTCAAGAAATACCATTAGGTATTGTCGCCAAACCCGCCCGGGAATGAAAAAGCTTGACTCAGGAACGGAAATTGGTAAAGCAGATTGCCGATTGTAACCCATCAAAATTATAGCAATAGCACTTACACTCTTCCTTTAAAGTTCAGTTTTTGAAAACTGCTGTAAGCAAATCTAGCTGCAGCAAGGGCATGGAGACTGCTGATATTGCTGTTTTATAGGATATCCACCATTTTATCGCATTCCCTTTTTTCAGTATGTGAGTCTGTGGGTGTAGCGGACAGAAACATTATCCCGGATGCTAGAATGACAGCAAGCACACATCACAGTGATTATTTTCCATACTATGGCCGACTGAATGAGCAGAGGGGAAGGGCTGTGTGGTGTGCAAAGACAACAGCAGACAGAACAGACTATCTTCAAGTTGATATGGGTGCAGTGCACTCTGTTTGTGCAGTGGCAATAAAAGGTTCACCGAAAGACGGTGTGTGGACCACCAGCTTCAAAGGACATCTTTCCACAGATGGAGTCATTTGGAACGCCTACAAGGAGAACAATGAAGAAAAGGTACATAACTCGAAAGAAGTCGATAACATGGTTTGATATTCATTTCTTATTCATATAGTTTCCGTTGGTACACTTTCTGGTTCCTATCTACGTTATATAATAATATGGGCATGGCTACTTTCTTCGGAGATTTTGAAATTAAAGAAATTCCTTTGCAGTTTATACCAAAGGTTTCAACGTGTTATTCCACCCAGCAGTTCACTCTTCACACTACGTAATCTGAGATGTATTCTTCTCGTTCGCAGGTGTTCCCAGGAAACACAGATCAACATAGTATTGTGAAGCATTACCTGATCACTGACCACAAAGCAAGATTTATTCGATTTTATCCTGTCACACATAACAGTCATCCCTGCTTGAGAGTTGAAATATTTGTGCTAAAATAATATAATAACTAATTTTCTTCATTGCATCTATCGGATAAAACGTAAGTTAAAAACCCCTTGACTGAATAGCAATACAAGAAGGCAATTTCACTCTTAATTCAGTTTCAGAAAAACTAATGAAAAGAGAGTGGCCTTGGACTGGAAGTAAGTCTCCCGCTGTCACTACCCCACCCCTCTTTTTATGTGGCAAAGTATTATTAAACTTAAACTTAACGGATCCTAATGTAGAACATCTAATACCTTTGAATTAAAATGAGGTTCATAAAGATGACACGAAGATACTTCATTGAAGTAATACTCAATTCGCTATTGAAATAAAATGCAATAACAAATATTGTTTGCGTTTGCCTTCTTTCTTGTCTAGTCTGCATTAACATTATTGGAGCTCCTCAAGCGGGATGAAATCATTTTATAACTCCTCCATTTATCGTCAAACGAAACAATTCTACTGATGTGTGAAACTTAAACATAGTGCGTCATCTAAGAGATGAACCGGAAACTAATGCCATCCTGATTTAACTTGATAAATACCTACAAAAACATGTGAAGCAAGACAACCAAATAGATAATTTATCTGTCATAAAGTAACCCTCAGTACAGTGTGTTGAATTCACTTCTTCTGTCATGATGGGGTGGGACTTTTAAAGATTCAAAGATCACATTTAGAACACATGAGTCAGTTACGTTAGACCCGAAGGAACAAGATCCGGGGATTTTTTTTTTATTACACTATGTACTACATGCATGAGGTCACATTCTGTAACACCTCCACTTGATCTGATATTGCCTAGGACATAACCATGTTTATATAATTATCTTGACAAATGTGAAATATAGCAAAGTTATGCACAATTATGAATGGGAACAAAGTTTTGTAAACTAAAACCACGTATTCTATTCAAAAATGTAACGCCTGAATTTCTGCAACTTGAACTTTGTTGCTAACTTAGTCATCAGGTCAGCTGCCATGTCTGCTGTGGGACAATATTTGACAACAACGTTACCAGTGTTTTGCATTGTTCGGACATCAATATGCTTCGATCACTGCCGATTTACAGGGTTTTTAGATAGAGCGATTGCGCCCTGATTATCCTCAAAAATCACAACTGGTCCACACACCTCATCGATATCTCTTAACAGTTGAGTGAGGTACAAACCCTCCTGTACAGCTGGCGACAGTGCAATGTACTCAGCCTCGCAAGATGACAGCGCCACCGTTGGCTTTTCCTCGACTTCCAGGAAATAAGACTGCCAGCTTTGTTCAGACTAAAACAGTACTCACTGGTACTTCGCCTATCATCTGCCGATGACGCCCAGTCAGCGTCACTATAACCAACCAAAGTTAGGCCATCATCACATTTCCTGTAACACAGCTCATAGTAGAGAGTGCCCTTCAAGTACGTTAAAACATGTTTCACTGCAGTCCAGTGTTCCTGAAGTAGGCTAGACAGAAACTGTGACAACCTACTTACCACCCAACATATGTCAGGTCTGGTACACGTCATAGCATAAACCAAGCTACCAACAGCTTCACGATACCTTCTGGGATCACAATGTATTTCGCTACCAAACTCAAGCTTTTGCTCAGAAGGTAAGGCCCTTGGCTTGCAACTACACATTTCAAACCTCTCAAGGATTTTGCTTAAGTATCTTCTCTGACTCATCTTCACAAAGCCATCACCCTGTTCAAAATCAATACCTAAGAAATATGAACCATGTCACTTGCTGCAATAATGATGTCGTCGACCCAAACAAGTATTACAACCACTTTACTCCCAAACTGTTTAGTATACAAACAGTTGTCAACTGGACTCTGAACAAACTGGTTATCAAGTAGGAAACAGTGTAAATCATTGTTACAATTTCTACCTGATTACTTCATTCCATACAGGGATTTGTTTACCTTATACACAAGTCTCCCATTAGAATTACTAGGGGCTTCAAAACCTTCAGCTTGGACCATATATATCTCACAATCAATGAGAGCATGCATTTAGGTATGCCGTTTTGATATCCATCTGGTGTAGAATTAAATCGTGTTGTGCTGCTATTTGCAACAGAGCACGTACTGATGTGAGATTTGCCGTGGGGCAAATGTTTCCTGACAATCTACACCTTTCACTTGACTATAGCCTTTAGCAATATACCTAGCCTTGTAGGTTTAAGCACCATCAGAACCTTCTTTGATAGTGTACACCCAACGGTCCCCCACTGAATTCCTACTCTCTGGTAGGGTGGTTAGAATAAATTTCTCATTCTCGATAAGAGAATCCATCTCGTCTCTCATTGCTGCCTTCCAATTTTCTGACTCAGGAGATTCAATCGCTTCTTGGCATGTCTGGGGAAAAGCTGAAACCTTAGAACAATAATCAACACTAGATGATACCTGGTCACTCTCAGCAATAACCTCATCCAGATCAGTATGCTGGGCGTCTCCTCTCCCTGGTGGGGTATCTCGCATCTTCAGTCACAGATTGGGGGTTCCCATCAGTTTTGTCTTCAGTCACAAGCTTCTCAGCTTGTTCACCTGAGACTTTCTCCGACCTATCAAAATCAGATGCACTACACACATCTGGGTTAGTGTTCACAGCCTGTTCGCCTGAGATTTCCTCAGACCTGTTAACACCCGATGCACTACACATATCAGGGTTAGTGTCCTCAGCCTGTCCGCCTGAGATTTTCTCAGATCTGTTAACACCAGATGCACTTCACATATCTGGGTTAGTGTTACGCCCTAACAACATGAAATCATCTTCACCACATAACAGACCTCCGGTATGAGTGTGTTTCTCATTAACACTCTGAAGGGAATTTTACCACCCTGTGCTTCATGACCTTACCAATCTCTGGGAAATACACAAGGTAAGCGGGGCTTAGTTTGTCGTACCCCAGAAAAATCCCTTTGGTACACCTAGCGTCTAGCTTCTTCTTTTTCCCCTGCTCATAGGCATAACATTCAGACCCGAAAACTCTCATGTTAAACAAGTTAGGTCTCTGACCTGTGAGAGCAAAGTAAGGTGTTTGCTTTAAGCGATTGTTACAGCACCTATTACGCGTGTATGCCGCTGCCATAACAGCATATGGCCAGAACACCTTTGCTAAATGGCTTGTATGAGCAGGCATCTCTCCATTTCTCCAGTGCCGCTCGGCTGTGCCGTTTTGGTGTGGTGAATAGGGGGCAGAGGTATCTGATGCCT
This sequence comes from Orbicella franksi, assembly GCF_964199315.1. Classification (NCBI taxonomy): domain Eukaryota; kingdom Metazoa; phylum Cnidaria; class Anthozoa; order Scleractinia; family Merulinidae; genus Orbicella; species Orbicella franksi. Next base: position 25,694,737 of record NC_138147.1, read on the forward strand.
TATGCGATTCCTCCTCAGAAGTGCCTCAAAATTCACAGAAGTAAACTCGCCACCATTTTCAGATCTCATACATTTCACCTTACCATAAGGGGCTGACTCTGCCAAAAATCTCTCTGTAGCAGCCCCTGTGTCACTCTTGTACCTCAGAAAGTAGACAAAAAGTGCCCCTGAAAAATTATCGGTAAAGGCCAAACAATATTTAAAACCTTCCTTAGAGGTTGGATCAACAGGTCCAGCGAGGTCAGTGCGAACTAACTCTAGAGGGGCAGTTGCAAGTGCATCAGGCTTTCTATTCCTATTCTGTGTAAGTTTTCCTAGTATACATACATTACAGTCGCTAGGTTTGCTAGAACTGATCAGAACTCTCATGGCTAACCTTCATACCATCTACAACATGCTCTAGTTTCTTAATGTCATCATAATTACAGTGTCCTAGGATTTGTGCCACTCATTCATAGAGCGTACACAGTTTACGGAATCAGAGTCAGTGATGTTATCATATGTGTTCAAATAATGCAGTCTGCCATGCTTCTCAGTGACAAACTTTGTGCCATCCTTATACGTCAACTCAGCAGAATCTGGCTGGAAAGTCACACTGGCACTGGCAGATGGTATGATGGTATAAACAGAGCATTTGGCAAAGTTGCCTTCACAGGTGTTCCAGGCGAATCGACGATAGTAATATCAACATCTCCTCTTTTTAGGGCAACATTATTTGCTCGAGTTCCATTTGCTAATTCAGTGAAGTGCTTGTCTGGTTTAAACGTGTCATTAAACTTTGTGAACTTAGACAAATCAGTAATAATATGAGCAGTTGTACCGCAATCAACTAATAGTGTGTTTGGCCTCCCAGATGTAGGCTTACCAGAGACATTCTCATCCTCATGGGGATTAGTCTCAAAAACAAATGAGTGTTCAATGTCCTGGTCTGTTTTCTCAGATACTTGATTAACCCTGTCACCTTTCTTTCTTCTGTGACGACATGCTTGATCACTGTGCGAACTTGAGCGACAAGTATTGCACACTTCCCTCCTTTGGGCTTCTAGGGACAGAAACGAGCTATATGACCTTGTTGAGTGCAGTTGAAGCAGGTAAGATTTCCTTTTCCTCTCACTGGTGGTTTTAGCTGTTGGAAATTGTCTTCTGCTTTCAAAATGGAGTCGTTATTACCTGCTGTTCTTGTTTTCTCAGTGTCCTCAAAGCTTCTTAGAGAGGCTTTGAATGCGCTAAATGTTTGTTGCCTCTCGCTCTGTGTGACAACCACAACAAACGGTTTGTAACTTTGAGGTAATCCTTTGAGTGCCGTTGCTCTAAGAAGACTGTCAGTTACAGTTTCTCCCGCATTTTTCAAAGCTGTCGCCGCCGTCTCCGCTCTGATTACATAGTCAGTGACAGACTCATTCACCGATTTAACTAAGGATGTTAGTTCGGTGTAAAGCGAAATCACACTGGCTTCCCAGTACCAGCGTAATGGGCTCGTAGAATCTGCAGCGCGTTTCTTCCATCGTCAGTTGCATCTCTCATTACCAGCACTAGGCTTTTGTCATCTAGGAACTGGATTAGTTCGGCAAACGCCTCCTCGTTTTTGCTAGCATTAGCTTCCTCATCCCAGCTCTCGGACACGAGAACGTCTTTCAACTTTTGCAATCTCATGAAGCCCAGGAATTTGACATCCCATTGCTCGTATTTTCGCTCATCCCCATCGAAAATGAACCTTCCAAATCGTCCAAGAACATCTCGTCTGGGCCCATAACCTGTTGAATTCACTTTTTCTGTCATGATGGGGTGGGATTTTCAAAGATTCAAAGATCACACTCAGAACACATGAGTCAGTTACGTTAGACCCGAAGGAACAAGATCCGGGGATTTTATCTTATTTTATTTTTCATACTATGTACTACATGTGTGAGGTCACATTCTGTAACACAGTGACCTACCTACAACAGGACTCATTGAAACCTAAGACTGTCTCTTCCCCCACCCCCGCTCCCCGCCACACACACACGCGCGCGCGCTTTTAATGTTTTGCTGATACCCTAAGACAACCATTGCATACCAGACAAAAAAAAAAAAAAAAGTAACAACAAATCATTTTATGTTGCGCGTTGATATATTCTCAGAGTAGGATTACAAACGTGTTTAACCGCGTCATAACGAGTCAAGCTCTTGGTCCAAATTACGTCTAAAAAATATCTTCCATTGTCGTTTTTCAGCGAACCAAGGCACAGTGTGGCATGTGTTCTGTTTAACAAATTGAAGTCAATTTTCATGCGTCTATTAGGCTATTAATTATGAATTTCGTCATAACATAACTGTTGAAGTAGCTGTGGATCCACGAGACGATAGCCGAGTGGATCCGTAGACTACTTTGACCATGTTACTAGGGAATTCATTGTCAATGATAGGAGAGACGCATGGAAAACTGACGTAAAAGCATCGCATAAATTATAAATTCATGAGTCTGTCCACTTATCGACAAAGAAATTAGCCAATGAGCGCGCGAGAATTTCTACAGTTATCGTAAAATTGTTTCTTTACTCTACTTTACTTCGCTGACATTTAACCAGTTTTGTTAATCAAGAACGGATTCGTGCTTTTATCAGTTTCTGTGACGACACTTACTGGGCTGCCTTCATTGCGACCCAAACAAACAGCTGAGTCATGCACAATTCAAAGTACATTTTTATCATGTTCGATCACTAATGGAAATTATATGTGAAGTCTTTAGAGAGACGGGAGCGGTTTTCAGTTGAGTGTCGAATGTAATCAGAGAATTACTTTGGTGTTGGTTCTAATATAGTTTGCGATTGGCTGAGTAATCTTATTGGTAAGTAATTGGTTTGGTTTTGGTTTTACGACAATCAGTTGAAAATCATTCTATATTGTAAAATAGGGATTAAAATACAATAACGCAGAACATGAATGAAGGTGAATGTTGCCGCCTCTAGAGCGAGCAACAACAACAACAACAACAAACATTTTATTTTGCATAATACAGAGAATATCATATAGCAAAAGAATACATTAAACTTAAATAAGCAAAAAAACTACTCAACATAGTTAAAACTAAACGAGCTGAGTAGTTACAAGAATTATTACGCTTTAAATTGGTTGTAGGAAAAATAAAGAAAAGAAGAGGTAGAAAGAGAAAAAATATATATACATAGATATAAATATAAAAAGAAATAAAATTAGTATCAGTTATAGACAGAGCATGAGATTGAGATGAGAAGAGATGGGAAGTTTAGTAGTTGTATGTTCAACAGTTGTGATTGCTAGAGATTTAGTGCAGTTTTCTATTATAATTTTTGAATTGTAAAAAACAAACAAACAAACAAACAAAAAATCAGCCCGTTTGTTCCTTTGTAAGATAAATTTATGCTTCACTTGTTTCCTGGAGTGTTATCCTCATCTGGTATTAAATGATCGTTAGTTATTTAGATTATTTGTAGCAGAGGTTTTAATGTTTTGAACGGTATATTTATTTATTTAAAATTGAGTAAATACTTTATTTTTTGCTTATTTTATTTTATTTCATTTTATTTTTCTCAAGTAACAAGTGTGTCTAATAGCTGGTTTCAGTTCTAGTGTGCACTGGCCAAACAGCCCGGATCCTGAACAGTTTTTCTTGATAAACTTTAACCACATTTCAATTGCTGTGGTTTTGAAAGTGTTATTTTCACAGCGACCATTTTGCTGAGTTTAACATCAGTCAAAACTATAACCAGAACACCTCACTGAAAAGTTACAAAATGACATAGAAATTCAACCTAATTCTGAAATAGCTAAATAATGCTTTGAACAACTGGGTCCCAGTGTAAAAAGTATATTAATAATACAATGCAATAATAGTCCAATACCTTAGAAATAGAACGATGTTCATTAGATATATAATTGATGTAATACTCAATTCAGTAGCAATTGAAGTAAAACGTATTACCACATTATTGTCAGCTCTCTAACGTCGAACTATAGATCCTGCACTGTCAAATAGTGTGTGCGTCGGCGATCCGACATGTAGTTCATTACGTCCAGAGGCAGACCTGGCAGCTAACAATTTCCCCTGCAGAGCTCTGGTTATGGGTAAAATCGAAGCTGAAAACTATATGGCATCAGTTTTAAGAAACTCCCGTGTGAAACAGCGTGTATGCTTGCAAATTAATGCAAAAGCGTACTCTTGCTTGGATTGCATTCGAAACGATTGAAAACTGAACAATTTTAATATAGCCTTATAGCCCGAAAAACAAACAAACAAACAAACAAACAAATAAACAACAGCAGAATGATTGACCTGAAAGGGGACGTATGTAATCGTATCATTGACAACTAAGCTTATCTGCCACAAAGGTTAATGGACGTCGAGAAAGTCATTCCGAAGCTTAAAGAGAACAATGGTGAAATGGTAAAGGCTTCGATCACTGAAGGTAGGATGTCTCGAACATAAAATATAATTTTTCAGCCCTCTATGTAATGTCATAGCTGTTCTTTCTCATTCCCTTTTACTGTACTACATGTAGCAAAAAAATAATAATAATAATTACAAAAATAAGTTAAAAAACAAAGCTGGCCATTCTTAAAATTCCTTGATTCCAATTCCTTGGTTGCTTTTCAATTTTTACGTTTATCTATATATTTACTTTTTATGTCTAAAGAAATAATTCATCTTAAAGCAAGTCATACATTCAAAATAACATGTAACAATCTAATTTGATGTAAAAGCCTCACGACCTTCCGTCGTAAACAAAATGCCATCTTATGAGGTATCCCAGGGATTAAAGGTGAACCTGGAGAATCAATTTCTGCACCAAAAGTGACCATTTCTGCGGCTTCACAATTGACTGTCAATGAAAGCGACACTGTTGTCATCTTTTGCTCTGTTACTGGAAAGCCAACAGCTCACATATCTTGGACCAATGTGTATGGTTCATTACCTAGCGACAGGGCCAAGGTGACGTCAGATGGCCTAATGCAGATTAAAGATGTTCGGCCAGAGGATGCCGGGAAATACAGATCCATGGCGAAAAATCTTCTGGGGAATGATGAAAAAGTTGCAAGTCTCATCGTGCAAAGTAGGTTACTAAAATACTTACTTTATCACCCACTTAAACTGTTTTTGCAAGAAACTATATTGTACAAACATGAAATAAAACAGGGTGTAATATACGATTTTCTTTATGCATGATATGCTACAAGAAAAACGTAGCTTTTTGTTCGATTAAGACCTAAAGCTTAAGCTTGAATGATGATCCTCTTAGCGCCTAAGTGGCACATAAGGCTGAAACTAGGAGCTTAAGCTTGCCACGGTTATTTTACCAAGCTCACAAGCTGCTCTAGTATCATTTTGTTAGTTATACCTTACCGAATGAGACGTTTATCTCTGTAATATTTCTAAACTAAATTGACATCTATGTTTTGCCTTTGTCAGAAAATAAAGGGCTTTTTTACTCAGGTAAACCGAAGATATCTCTAACTCTTGGTCCATCCTACGTTGAAAAGGACAAGAATATCACCTTACCAGAATGTCACGTGACTAGCTTTCCACCAGCAGTGATCACGTGGTCTAGAGTTTTCGATGAAATGGAACAAGCAAGAGTTGTTTTCAATGATGGACACCTGTCCATTAAAAATGCTCAAAAGAGAGATTCTGGTTTGTACAAGTGTACAGCGGTAAATATCTTAGGGCACGAATCAGCTGTCACTCAACTCGTTATCGCTGAACTGCCACAGTTGGCAGTAACTCCGCCATCGCAGCTAAAAGTTTTCGGAAATCAAAATATTACAGTCCCTTGCTAGGCTTCTGGGGATCCCAAGCCGACAGTCATGTGGAGAAAAGAAAACGGGCCACTGCCCTTGGGAAGATCAAATGTTAGTGTGGATGGAACACTTCTTATTTGGGGCGCTAGACTGGAAGACTAGGGAAGATATACTTGCATGGCTACGCGTAATGTGGTGATTGCCAAAGCGATGTCTACCATGGTCCTTACTGTAGGTAAACTTTTTTTCTAATTTTTTTTCTTGCAACCGATTGAGAAATGCACTAAATCCAGAAGGCATCGGATTGAAAAATCAGTTCCGTCGCTATGCGGCTCCCACTTTAAAGAGAATCCTTTAGATAACTAAGAAAGTCAAATGGAATTCTCGTAGTTACTAACTGTTCATGAATTTTAAAGTGCAACTAGTACCTACGTTAGTAAAAAACTGGGGTCTTCGGCTTTGTTCCGTTTTTACTTGCAATTTTGTAATGAGCTACTTTTCATCTTGTTAATTTTGTCTTTGCTATCTTTGCTACAAACATTACACTTGGGAAATACAAAAGGTTTTTGAATACCCTGTAACGATTACTTACCCTGTTCTTCTTAGTGTTTCAATGACTTTTACTTCCTTCTCTTTATAAGGCGTAAACATTGCCAACGTAATTTTCAACCGCACAAGGAAGCAAAATGGTACTAACTGTTCCCTCTTTTGACAAGCACTCTAGCCAACGCTGCCGTGGCTTATTCCTGGCGTTCTTTTAGTTGGGAGGGGGGACTATGAAAAGAAAAGATAGAAAACTCGCCTCCATTTACACGAAAAGATGCACGGATATTTGTCCGCGGACATTTTCTGTTTCATTATCTGTTCCAAGAAGAGAACAGTTTTTCGAGAGCGTAGCTCGAGGAAAACTGTGAGTTTTGAGGAACAGATAATGTCCAAGAACAAATGTCTAAGCATATTTTCGCGCTAAATGGTGACTATTGATTCTACTCCGAATATTTTCCACAACATCCGCAGTTTTGGGAATATCACTTGGATATTCCCTAGTTTTAGTTTGGGTATATTCAGTCACGTGACGTGTTAAAACCAATCGCTTTTCAGCGAAAATATTTAATAGATTAATATAATATTATATATCCTGATAGCTATTTTCTGGTTGCTTTATAGTTGTGCGTGATTGCTCGGAGGCATCTTCGACAACCGGAGTACTCAACACAAGTCTGAATCAAGGATCGGAGCTACTCCCTGTGTACTGTGACCAAACCACTGATGGAGGAGGTACAGTAACTATCTTATTTGTCATTATATAACACACGTTAGCTCTCAGCCTGGATATGTTCATTATAAAGCATTATAACTAGATCACTTGAGTTAGCCTGGTCGTGCTTTAATTTATGCGTGGCACAAACAGACGCTAAATACTTCACACTCACCACACACTCCCTCGTCTTCCCTCTCTTTTTTAAACTTATACGTTGTGTAAAGGATCACAACATGTTTATATTCAGTGGCAATCACCTCTCATTTATGACGCCATATAACGCCACTGAAACTGACACAACAAATTCCCAACTAAGCTATGAATTGGTGGATTTGATGGATGGCTCCTAAATCTGAGACCTGAAAACATTCAAATTCAACCTCAAGCGAGTATAATAATAAACAATTATTGGATGAGGTTTTTGTGATATCCGGAATAATCAAGGTCGAGGTAAGTGTTATCAGCCGATGCCGAAGGTAGATGGTGACTACAATGTATAATGGGGAGCTTAAGCAAACCACGACGACGACGGCAACAAGAACGCCACCAAACAAAAGGTTTAATGAGCAAAACAATAGCTGTGCATGTGCGTTATAAATCTTTGTACATTTCTTTGCCGTCCTCTGCAAAATAACAACGTGAAATGACCAAATTCTGCGTCGTCTACTGAACGTGGACGACGACGGCTAATTTTTCGTATTTCCATTTGGAATTGAACGCTGTCATTGCATATTTAGCTTGAGCACGTTTTTAGAGCCATTGGCGCACCAAACAGATCTAGACAATCGCGAATTTCGCTGGTAAAATATAAATTCATTTTTTCCTAGGCGTCGTCCCCGGCGTCGACGTCGTCGCTGCTTAAGCTCCCTAATAACGTGCTTTAAAGGTTAAGATTGCTTTTGACAGACTGTACGGTTACCACGTTAATCTGTTATGTTTTTTTTTTCTTTTTTATGTGGAGAAGATTCCTGTTATAACGCATGCACCAAGATTGGACGCGTCCCCAATGCAATTAGCTATATAGCTTGACATTAGCTGGAAGGCTGGTTGTATCAATCCATTAAAGTGAAAAAAAAAAAAATCTGTCAGCCGTTACAAGCTACCTGAACAAAGCATTTTGTCTATCAGTCAACTTTAAATGCATGCAGCCATGAAAATCAGATATTCACTTTTGCATTGGTTTTGTTTTGTTTTGTTTTTTGGTTTTGCGATATCTAAGGTTGGACAATGGTATTTAAATTTGTTGGAGGAAATATACCATCACCCAGCACTAACCATTTGTGGACATCATCTAAAACAATCTCTGAGCATGTGATTTCCACGTTAGATACCACGTCAACTCATAGAGGTCACTACAAAAACCGTATTGTACAAAACTGGCAAACGTTTAATCCTCTAGAGGTAAGCAGATGTGAATTTTGAGATGAAACAGCTTTATTTCAAGTGACATCTGTCATTCAAATTTCCTTGAAGTCCTGTTCTGAGGCAGGGCTGGATATAACTTTAGAACACTACAGTTTACCACTATTGTAGCATTCTAATTAAATCTCAAGCGATTTCCCTTACAAGGAGAATCATAAAAAAAAAAAAAAAAAAAACGAAACGACGTATTCAAGACGAGGGGGGGGGGAGGGGGGGAGTCGGATTACTCGCAGAATTTCGGATAGGTGTTTGCCGCGACAGGTCTTAAACCCTTACTCTATTTAAGGATGAAGCAAATGCCAAGTGATACCTTATTTAAGACACAAACCCGAAAAGTCACACCCGGCCTGTTCAAGGGAAAAACAAAAACTAAGAATGGCGTTCGCGCTTCAGGTTTATTTCGTTTCTGTAACATAGAAAATCAAGCATCAATCATAGAATTTGTTTTTCGTTTAGCTGCAATCGTGGACAAAAGTCCGCGGGACACTTATGTAATTTAACGGATTGTATGTGTTTTACCACTGAAGTCTGAAAAAAAGCGCTACGTACTATTTCAAGAACGCGTTGCTATTCCCCCTCCCCACCCAATACAGTGTTAAAAATCAGAAGAAATTGCAGGTAGTATTTTTCAACATTGTGTGGGGGTGGGGGTGGGGGGCGAGGTTTTTCAGGTAAAGCTGTATTCGCGTCTGGCGTGTGCGCAAAAGTGCCAAAAGTGCAAATTTGTCCCAAGACTTTTGTCCATGATCGTGGGCCTTTGCGCACTGCAGTCGTAGCTGATACAATTCAGCTACCGTATCTAGTCTATCTAAGGATCACGTCAGGAACACAATGGCAACAGGGGTAAAAATGATACCATATTTAAGGATCGGTTACCTCAAAAACCATACCCTTTGCCGCGAGACATACCTTTATCGCCAATATATGGGAGTGCCCCCGGATTCAAGATGATTGATGCCATTAAGAGCTCTCAAACGAGGGCCACTACAGGGGGGTCTGGATGGAAGTGCTAGGATCTAAGTCGTCAGTACATTTTTGGCGATTTCTCAGCTATCAGAAAAGTTTGCCGATCCAAGATCTCAGATATTATCTGGTACTAAACGTGCCAACTTTCAACTGGCAGTTAATACTTTGTCACAGAAACCAGTTAAACCCCATCCAGACCTTGCGTTATCGCATCATTTTACTGAGAAAACGAGGAGTCAAGATAGCAATAAGGGACGGGTTGTTCAAAGCTAACCCAAAGCTAAGCTACTCTAGGATTAGCGAGAATTTTGATTTAAGTTTTGTAACTTTAATTTCGGTGAGGTTTTCTGTTTATATTGTTTGTCCTCCAGTTTTGAATTTGAATCACCTTAAACTACACAAAGAATTAGCAGTGAAAAACATTTTCCTACAAGAAAAATGATACTTTTAATCCTGGGTTAGCGTCAACCGGCTTCCGAACAACCTGGCCCTGCGACATATTGCTGGAATTTGGATTTTTCAGTTAAATGGGACAAAATGATCAGACTAAAAAAAAACTGGACATCTAGGCCGGCGAGATATTCCCCCCCTCTGCCGCTGACGTTTCCAGCTTGGGTTAGCTTGTACATGGCAGTATATATTTAATGCCGTTAATACTGAATTGCTTAAATCGAATATGATTCTAGGCCAGCGTAGTGCTATACAAGGGTGGAAAGGAAGTCGCTTCTCTCAAGTTTAATGTCACAGGGACAGACAACAACAACTGGTTTTCACAGAATAATCTTGTCCAATCGCCATGGAGTGATCTAAAGAACCCAAAAAACCTTTTGAATTTTGCCGTTCCTGGTGCTTGCTGCTCGCGTGGCTTTGAGATCATGGCTAACTATGGCGGCTGTCACGTGGATGTTGATCACGGGATCTGCCTGTTCTTGGGAAACAAAACACCCTGTCCCGTCCATCCTTTACAGTAAGCAGAGTCACGCATCACCTGGAATACACATCATGGTGTGTTAGACAATGTCATTAATTAGTTGATAGTGGTTGCAAAGTGATTTATTAAACAATTCGAACACTGTAGATAAGTGTTTTATTGCGAATATCAAGTATCTCGAATTTTGTCGTAATCTTCTTTGTAATGATAGATACTATCGGATAAGGTAAAGAAATTAAGCAAGATGTCGATCTCCCATGTCAAGCAAATTTAATTAACCATCACTATTAGAAAACGTTGTGATCGGGAAGTCAAATTGTTTTATCAGATATTATAAAGGGCAGATACGGGAGATGCGTTGGTCCAGTGGGTCCGGATCGAATAATGCGGTTTCAAGCCCTGGCCAGGGTCACTGAGTTGTGTCCTTGGGGAAGACACTTCATGAATCTGTTCTATAAAGATGGTGTTGACTACCATCTGTGTTAGTTATACTTTCCCTTATTTTATTCATTTTCTTTTTCAGCTGATGTTGGAACTGCCGATGTGATGATAGTGTATATTCGATGAATGCAGTCTCTAACGCCGCGAAAAAAAAAAAAATGTTTTCTATTTCTTTTAGGAAACACTGAGTAAAGGAGAAAAGAAACTCGCTTGTTTATTTCGATTATCAAAATGCAAGTTCTCTTTATCAGTTCCATAATTACCTCACTCGCTCGTGCTGGTACCAGTTAGGAAAGTAAGGCTTGTTAGCACTTGTTTCTCTCAGGGTGTTTTATCAATGAACTTATCAATCTGTTTCAAGACGTAATTCGTAGCATGCTAATACAACAGCCTATATCAAGAGAAGATCATCTAAATCTTCGTAGAGGTATGGAAAGTCTCAAATTCACGATTGTTCCATTGTAGGCTCGTATACCTCTAAATATCAGAATACGCCTGCCGTGAGTCTGTGTCTACCATTAATAATGCGGACGTCGTATGACGTCATAAGACCGCGTAGAGTCCAGCATCGGTATTAGCTGAAATAGAATTATTTGAAAAACACATAAGGTTGCTACAATGAAGTAGCGTTGAAAGGCTATTTTAAAAAGGCTAAGTTTGAATGTTACTTAGAACTATTAGATAATAAATTTTAGTGAACCTACATTTCAAAGTAAGTAGGAAATCACTGATCCAAATTTTCTCAAAAATTTAAAGACCATCAGTATATCCTTTTTTTGTTAATCTGTATGAATGCACTTAATGTTAAAGTTAAGGTACCTAAAATAGACGTCATATGGACTTCTGAAAGCTATAGAGATTTGAAATGCTAGTATAAGGAAACAATATCAATAAAACAAAATAAAATAAATTCTTGCACTATAATTGTGTCAAAAGGCACCAACAGTGCAAGATTAATACTCGAGTGGCTATAAATTAAGCAGCAGCAAATATCAAAGTTGTGCCAACACGTGTGTTCCAATAAATGCTTGTGATTCTAATTTTGATCGGAAACTAGTATCAAGTGATCAACGTCATTTTCTCACAAGAGACTCAAATGGTGATAAGCCGAGGAAATTTATATAGCGAATATGCATTCGCAAATCAAACGTGCACTAATAGGGGTGTACTAAGGGACCGACCCGTTATTTTTTTGAGGGGGAGGCAATTTCCAAAAACTATTAATAATTCCTACACACCAAAAACCGTGAAAAAAAAATCGTGCAATCGGAGCCACGGGAAAGGAAAAATCGAGCATGCGCTTTCTATATCCAGGTCTTGTTTTCGATGTTAAAAAAGTTATACGCACAAGCTCTTGCCCACCAAAAAAGCTGAATCCTAAACAGCCTTATAAGGTAAAAAAAAATCATACCCCAGAAGACTGCTTTCTCCCCCTCCCCCCCCCCCGTCCCCCCATTAAGAGTCGAGGGATAAACAGGTGCCCCTACTGGGCACTTTCTGGAATCGCCAAGTGCTCCATTATGCGTTGAAGCATTTCACACGCACGATTCTTAATGTCGTTGGACTTGATTTTCGCCACTCCCTCGACTCCGGTCTACGTTTCTTTTTTTTATTATTATTTCCTTCGATAATTTTTTTTTTTAATTTCCTTCGGCAAATACCCCCCCCCCCCCCTCAAAAAGTGCTAATGTATGCATAAGCCGGGACCTCTGAAAATTATTTTATTTTATTGCTTCCTGAGTTTGTTAAATATGTGTCAAATGTATAATTCAAAGAATTCACGGAAATTTGCCATCTGCGAAACTGTCGGAACAATTGACTCTTTGAATGTATTCATTATTTATAGCTTTTAAATTTTACATAGGAAGATTTTGGCCTTAAAAAGACAGAATTATTTTTCCATAAAGTAGTACAAATAAGCGAAATAGTTGAGCACAATTAATCAGCTACATAGATGTCACTGCATGAAACTACGACAGTGGTATTCTTTGTCAATCTTGAAAAGTTTACGGCGATTTGAGATTTAGCATGCATCTGAGGAAATTTTACAACTTTTTACCCTGTGTGTGTTCATTATTGCGTATATTCATTTGAAAAGACTGGTCTTCATTTTCCATAATTAAGGTAGCTCAAGATTTTGACAGTAAAGTTGGGCACAACTTTTGAACAAACACCGTCAGACCACAAAAATAAGTATTATGTCAATTTCGAAGAAATCACGATATTCAATCCTGTAGCTGGCCTAACCTCTTATTCGTTACTTTGTAATTTTATAGGCAATATTAGCTATGAAAAATAGTGAAATTAAATTTGGGAGAACTCGACAAACACTTTTAATTAGGACAAAAAGGCGATACCATTGTAATGAAAGAAAGAAATGTTAAGTACATTAATGAATTCAGAGACGCAATTCTTTGGGGGAAAAAAGTGATTAATAAATGATGTTAGGGTGCTACTAGTTTATCTGAGAAGTTGAGACCAAGTCATGACATTTAACCCATTTTGCTAATCATGAATGGACTCGCGCTTTTATCGGCTAGTACTTTTATCTGCTTTACGTATCAGATATTAGACGATGGCTTCTGTGACGCCACTATCTGGGCCGGCCTTCATCGCGACCCGAAAAAACAGCTGAGCCATGCACAATTCAAAGAACATTTTTATCATGCTCTTGACGTCTCAAAAGTGGAAGAAGTCGCTGTTCAAACGGGAAGACAATGCCTGCTGCATTGCTTAAACAACGATCGCTGTTTTTCCACAAACATTGGAGCTTTTCATCTACCAGACGGAAAGATCTCTTGTGAGTTACTTCCAACTGACAAGTACAGTGCGTCCGAGAAGTTCAAAGCGAATTATACTTCCCATCACTACAGCATTAGGGTGAGTATTATTTACGTCTATTTTAACTATGTACAGTCTCGTCTGGCATGCTTTGCTCTGATTTTACGGTGCATGTGTGAAGTTTCTACGTTATCTGCAGCTGGACGACGCTGTATCAGCCCCTAATGACTCAAAGTTTCTGGCAAATGCTGCTCTAATAGTCTAAGAATCAGTCGCTTTCACTTTCAGATTTTTAAGTGAATTGGAAAAGAGTAGCCATAGTATATTAATGTTTGAAACAAAAACAGCAAAAAAGATACTTGACCGATACGTTAGCGTGTGAATGGAGAGCTAAGGCAAACCACGCCGGCAACGGCAACGAGAACACCACCAAACAAAAAGTTTAATGAGTAGAACAATGGCTCTGCACGTGCCGACGTCTACACAACAATTACGTGAAATGAGTAGGTTCTGCATATTTTGGAGAACGCGAACGAAGGTGGCTAAGTTTCGTATTTTCGTTATTTGGAATTGAACGCTAGCGTTACATATTCAGGACGAGGAAGTTCTGAGACCAATAGGCGCACTGAACAGATCTAGACAATTTTGAAATTCGAAGGTAAAATATTAAGTCATTTTTACAAGGCGTTGTCCTCGGGGTCGCCCTCGTCGTTGCCTAAGCTCTCTAATAACTAGGATCACCTCACAGGCCTTAAGTTCCGCTGGCCTTTCGTTCGGTTTGGCTCTATTCAGTGCGCGGGATAACGAATGAAGTTATATTTAGACGAGTGACTTCGTCTTTATGAAAATGACTTTCCACCTTGGCAAGTGTCCTTAGGTGTCATTTTAAACCAAACTCAAACAAACCATATATCAGTAGAAACGTCAAAAAATTTAGTGTACCACTAAAGATGGATGCACAGTCTTATTCACCAAGCATCAATCAGGAACTGTGCGTATCAGATTTTTTCGATATCTTGATTGCTTGTCAAGATATCCGCATCTAAAGCTTGAGTTAGAGAACCTATGTGACGTGCTGCGTAAATGGGTGCCGTGGGAAAAATATTTTAATAATTTGACATTGCATTGTTGGTCATTATCCTTAGAATTGTTTGGCTAAATTTCACCAAAATCCGTCAAATCTACATACTCTATATATACTTTCGCTCAAAAAGTTGTTGTATTCTTCCCAAAATTGCACGCGAGATTTTAGCTCACAAAGGTTTGTAAACAACTCGTGCCATGCCGGGAGATTATCTCACCTCATGATACCGCAAGCCAGTGGAACAACAACAGGACTTCCCTGGTGATAAAGACAGTCAGAATTTCCCTGCAAAAGGTATCGCTCTCAGTGCAGACATGTCTCCTATCTCGCTCTAGTGTTGACGAAAACGACATGCATCCAGGTTGTACAAAAACTGCTATGGTACTTCAATTAATAAATGTCAAGGGCTCTTGGCTTTCTTGTGTTCCTCTTTTTTTCTTCTTTTTTCCATTTTTCTTCGCTCAAGCCTACGGTAATCTTTATCAAGTTATCTTTAACACATGAAACCCAGACCCTCCCGGGTAATTTTACCATGCGCGTTACGATGATGTTTTCGTGGAAGATGGAAATACATGCAAGACTACATGGGCTGTCCCCGTGAGTAAGATCAGTTAATTAAGCAATAGACCACAAGTTTTTATGGTTTATAGACTGATAAACCACTTGAGATGTTGGAAGAACACGAGAAGAATTCGTTAATCACGAGCCGCAGGTGAGTGATTTACGAATTCTTCGAGTGTTCTTCCAACATCTCAAGTGGTTTATCAGCCTATAAACCATAAAAACTTGTGATCTATTGCTTTTATTTAATAATTCAGAAGACACGCGAAATTTCCACGAGTTTACGGGCACAATAAACCATAGCTGATTGACCAATCAGAGCGCGTGCATTAATTTGATTATTATATAACAGAATTGGCTAATTATAGACTCTGTAACCAGAATTGGTCTAAAAATTAATACAGTAAAATCCCGATTTCTCGAACCCTCATTTTTTCGAGCCTCCCGATAACTCGAACAAAGAGTCGTTTCCCTCTCCTCAGTTGAACACTGTAATTTTACCCCTTATTTCACCCCCGATGGAGGTTCGAAAAACCTGGATTCAACGGTAAATTGAGAGGGATTGCCATTAGCATAAGACATTTATGTCAGATTAACTCTATTAAACCCTTATCTTCTCGTTTGTGCATTAATTTCAGCACTTCAATTGGGTATTTTGTTCCAACTTATAATTAGAGAACTTTACCAGCAGCTCTTTAACCATAAATTAAACCAGATTATCTAAATGATCTTAATTACTTCTGCTTTCCAGAGTCCTTGTGAAAGCTTCCCTTGTCAGCACGGTGGAACCTGCCGAGCGCTTTACGATTTACATCGCTACAGATGCACTTGCAAACAAACATATAACGGCAAAAACTGTGAGGAAGGTGAGCTACTTTGGGCTTCCTGTGAAATTTTCTGTTACTCGTCTAAAATTTACAAGACGAAAAGCAAGAATATAAAAGCGAATATATTCCATGTAACACTGATCACTCTCAATAAGTTAAATTAGAATGTTGTAAATATACTGTCCGGTTATTAATAGAGGAGCTCCGGCGGCCCAAAGGGCCGCCAAGCGGAGCCTCATACTCATATAGGAAAGAAAAGGAAACCCATGAGTTGATTTTCTCATGGTTATCATGACTAACGGTATTGCTCGTGGGCGCGTACGCACGACGGCGACGGCGACGGCGACGACGACGGAGTCGCGCAACATGGCGCCCATACTCCAAATAATAGGTTGACAGAGATATGCACCCTTGCTTTACCGTGTACTTCTTTGATATTGGACATCCATGTTATGATCAATTGACACCTGTCAAAACAAGTTATCTGCTGACTGGTATCATGTGACCATATCGCGGGCTCAAGTTTACAGCTCATCGCGGTCACGCGTTTTTTTGAAGTTCACCGCTGACCAAGTGCTGGTTTTCGATTGGATTGCGGGTTCATGTCAGGTTAACTTGTTGAAAACAGGGCAGGATTGTTCGGAAGGCAATTAACGCTAACCCAGGATTAAAAGTTAACCGAATTATAACTTTTTCTTCTATACAAAAGCTTTTTGCTACCTTATTTTACGTATATGGTGATTATTAAAACTCAAAACAGAAGGCCAAACAATATACAGAAAACCTCACCGCAAAGTTGAAAACTCAAATCGAAATTCTACCTTTTCCTGGGTTAGCTTAATCGGGCTCTGAACAACCCGGCCCAGGAGCTAAGCTTTTAGGCTGGCCTAAATCTATATATTAAGTTAATTAATAAGGATAATAAGCTAATTTTCATTTGCAAGTATGGACTCGAATGAATTAGACTTATACAAACAGCCTCGTTACCATAAAAACGTCAAGTTGTTTGCGGTTACTTGGATATCATGCCGAAAAGTATCGCGTGAAATGACATCACCATCTCAAATTACTTATGTTAAAGGATACATAATAAAAAGCCCAGCCTGAGAAAGACTAAATTCCTACTCAAAATTCATACCACCTTGATATAATCTTGAGTTCAAAAACTGCTGCACAGCAATGTTGTAGGAAGGAAAAGAAACACTGGCATAACTGGACTGTGATATTCACCACACTCGTGTGATTGACGCTAGTTGTTTTGATTTCTTCTTGCTCTTCAGTGTTCAAAACACCGTGCATACCTGTAGGTGTAGCGGATAGAAAAATAATACCAGATGATAAAATGACGGCAAGCTCAACATACCCAAAAGATCTTCCCCACCATGGACGTCTGA
The DNA here is from genome assembly GCF_964199315.1 of Orbicella franksi. Lineage (NCBI taxonomy): Eukaryota > Metazoa > Cnidaria > Anthozoa > Scleractinia > Merulinidae > Orbicella > Orbicella franksi. The sequence continues at coordinate 25,712,159 of NC_138147.1, forward strand.
ACGAAACAAGACATAATGGGGTGTGGTGTACAGAGAAGAATCAGATTGATGAAGACTATCTTCAAGTTGATATGGGTGTAGTTTATTCTGTATGTGTAGTGGCAACGCAAGGACCAAGAAATGAACTCTGGGTCAAAAGCTTCAAATTACAGCTTTCTACAGATGGAGTAACTTGGAACTTCTATAAGGAAAAGAATGTTGAAAAAGTAAGTAAATGAAAGGGGTATATTAGAACTAGTAGTAATCAAAGGTTACGAGAGTTTGTTGGACAGCTTCACTTTCTACCATGAATGATTTCATTAGCTGACTTTCAACTCCTGTACATTGCTAAAATCAACATTTTTATATCAACAACCGAAGTTTTTCGGACAAATGTAACAATATGAAAAATTTCATTATTTCCTGTTTTTATGGTTAGCAAGTAGACTTACTCAATTTGCCTTCAAACCTCATGCCGGCTTAATATTTTAACATTTACTGGTAATGCGTAAGCCCTGAAAAGTAAAAAAAACAAAAACAAACTCGTAAACAAATTCAATTTGAATATTTCCACTAATGAATAGATATAAAAAGCATTTACATTGCCGATCCTTAGTTCAGGCTTACTCTAGTAGATCTTCGCTTCAAGACGTCAGAGAGCTTCTCCGCGATTCCAAGCAATATTCGACCTTGGCGGGATATAGACCAGACTTTCCGTTGCCACTGGAATTAATCAACAAATGTAATCAAAATACAACCATGGCCGTTTTCGTACTAAAGACGCATTATCCGTCTGGACGAACTTGGGCAAACAAAATTGTAGTTCGTCTGGTTTTGTGTCTCTATTATAAAGACGGGCAGATGACGTGTACGTTGTTCAAGACGCATTTCGAAGGATAGTCCGTCTAGACGTATAATGCGTCTTGTGTCCGTCTTTATACTAAAGACGCATAACCAGACGAACTACAAATGCTTGCCCAAGTTCGTCCAGACGGATAATGCGCCTTAAGTGTATAAAAAAGGCGAGGATGCATTATCCTTCTGGACGGATAATGCGTCCTCTATTCAAAAACGGCCATCGAAATATAGCTGTTCCAACGGTTAACATCCCAAAGCCAAGGCGATTCGAAGTTACACGTGTTCGTGAACAGACCAAAGCACTTTCTCAGTCACGTAACGCGTAATTATCTCGCATCCCGTCAAAACCGGCCACCTTTGTTTTCATTTGCATGGTGCAGAATCATAACAAATGAGCAAACGATGAAAAAACAAACAAACAAACCAACTCGTATGCACGTGCTTTGTGATGAGAACTAATTTGTTTTCTCCCCTGCTGCATGCAGGATCTTATGCGCCGCGAAAATGTGACGTCAGTTAAGAACAAAAGAAGAACGACGACGAATGAAAAATATCCTGAAGACTGTATGCACAGGACAAACAGGATTTCACGCGAGATTAGTAAGCAGTCTTCAAACGCAATTATTAGAACTGAGGCAAGCGTCTTTTTAGCGATCGTACGTTACTAACTGTGAAAATATCGATATCAGATTGTTGCCATCTCATAGATCATTTTCTTGTAATTAACAGACACCCATCGTGTTCTTCTGGAAATCTGCGAATCTGATTGGTTCTATCATTGTTCTCTTCTCATTGGTAGACCACGATTGCATGCACCTCGCCCTTTAAAAGGAAGTTCATGCTTGTTTGGTAAAATATACCAGACTTCCTCATGTTGCAACAAGAGAGAATGGCGTAACTTAAAATGACTGTTAAGAACCCTAGAAGCGCGCTTAGTAAAGAAGGGGGAGGGGGAAGGACTTTTTTATAGACTATTTCCTCCGTGAGGTTGAAATTTGTTAGTAGCTGTGCATTCAGCCCCCGCAGAAATTCTATTGTTCCCCCACGCCGCTTAAAATTGCCATAGGAATGGCAATTGACGTAACGGCAAGGAAGTAAAATTTATTTGTTTGTTTGCTTGTTTGTTTGTTTGTTTGTTTGTTTCTTTTTTGGTTGGGGAGGGGGTTGTTTTTGACAGAATACTCCATTTATTTTTTTTTTCTTTCTGTTCTCTCGAGCTGTATGTCAAACCTTGTTGTAATTGTTCTTCCTGTGAAAAAACGTGGGTGCCATATCGGTTCGGACTGTGCTAGGCTTTTATTTCATCACAGAAGGTTATAAGCCCAGGTTTTGAACTTCAAATTGTTAAAAGTTATCACTTATCATTTAGGGAAGTTTTGTTTCTACATTTTGTTTTAAAACATAAACAAGACGTTACTTTTCCTTTCATTCGCAGATGTTCCAAATCACTCGCACTATAGAGACACACTGTATTGTCCCGAAAGACAGTTTTCTGTCCTTAAGAAGTGCCACAATAAGTTTGATTGTTTGGTGCATGAAATGTTACTTATTATAGACTTGTCACCATCTCTCAATGTCAAATCAGACTCAATCCGGGCGAAACTATTTGCGTGACAGTGCATATTTATTAATTGTTTTTATGTTGATATTTTTTTGGCAGTTTATTTCTTATCTTTTAGAACTTAAAAATGGTATCTTGACGACTCCAAACGTCTTTCGCTGTTATGGCTAAATTTTACTTGGTTATTTATCACTTATCATTTTATCAAATTTGTGTTTCTACATTTTGTTAAGAAGCCTAAACAAGAGGTTCTTTTCCTTTCATTTTTAGGTGTTCCAAATCACTCGCACTGGTATTGTGCAGCATTCATTGAGCAATTTCGCCCAAGGAAGATTCGTTCGATTTTATCCCATTACATACCAAACTTGGCCATGTCTGGCAGTTGAAGTATTTGTGGTAGTGTAACGTTATACCACCGATAAAATGGAAAGTAACATCGCTGAAAGACTATAGATCTCTGAGAAGATTTTCATTAAGACCTTCTATTGTACAATAGTATGAGTATGAGTGTACTCGATTAACACGGATTTACAGAACTCATCAAAAGATATTATAGCAGTTTAGGAAATATTAAGTGGTCTCGGTAGTTTGCACATCATCGGGAAAGACTCGGGGGGGGGGAGCACTGCCATATATGGGCTATATAGGTATGTGCCGCTGTGAAGGGTATGGTTTTCAAGCAGTTTACTCTAGGATAGGGTATATAAATCAGAGCGTTTGGGTCTAGAATAGGGTATCATTTTTCACAAAACTGACTAGTTGGTTGAAGATTTTATCTAGACTAAGGAAACCAAGAATTGCCACTCAAAAATATGAAAAATTCAAATCAGCAAGTTTAAATTTACGCAAATCAGCCTCAACAGTGTCGATAGATGGGGGATTTGGGGACTTTACTGTAGTATAGGGTAGCAAAATTTAGCTGAACTAGCTCTGGTATAGGCTAAGGGTTCCAGGATCCAAGGGGCACATCCTCACCCAGAAATTCCCAAAGTACCTCCCCCGGGGGAAAGACATTACTGGACCGAGTCATACATCACTTGTCAGTTGTCAATACCAAATTTACTTTATTGCTTGATTTACTTTAATAGCTTGAGAGTAAACAACAGTCACGCAATGAAGGGTGAGATAATAGTAGATAATAATGGTGCCGATCTTTGGTGTGTTAGGTGTAGTATTGATCCGAAAGCATATCCATCTTAACCCCCAACGGGCCCCAAATCACCGTTCCTCAGGAGAGACTCACCGACCCCTCCATCGCAGAATTAGCTACCTTCCCCTTATTCTCCCACCCCACCTTACTCTACCTAGCCCTGCTGATATGTTGATATGCTGATGCCTTTTCCATGTGATACTAAAGGTTCATGTTTCGTGTTCGTTATGCTCCAGAGTTGTTATCAGTTTCAATAAAACTAGACGCTTTGCTGCGTGTAACCAGGCAGTCTTTATACTGAGAAGCACTAGCTATATTGCAATTGAGCTAAATGTTCTGCATTTGAAGTTGTATGAAATTCAATCAAATCGATGTGCTTAAGCTCTTTATACGTTACCGTAAATAAATATGGACATGGCGAAATGATCCAGTGAACAAATTGTTGATGAAAAGAAAAAGACATTACGCAGGGCTGGGAGTTTTGCAGCTACTGATGTCGCCTTGAAAAGGGAAGAACAGAAAGAAAGAAAAAGGGGTATTACCTTGCCAATCAGGAAACCCGCGCGCCGAAAAGGGCTTAACTTTGTTGATCTGGCGAAACGCCGTGCTGTACTGGTGGTATGGTGATTCCACGCTGAACACAGGTTTTTATTTCTAAGATCTTTCAAAAGATAGCAAAGAAATTAAAAAAAAATGGAAGCCTACACTTAAAATAGACCATTTTTCGTACTCTCGGTATTGGACTGGAACTAGCTTGCAATGGAGGCTCATGCGGGAAAATGTCATTAAAAAAACATTTATGTCATTTGCATTTGAAAAGACTTCCCGTATTGGCCTCAGTTGCAAGTTAGTTCCAGGTCAATAACGAGAATACGAACATTTTCCATTGAGACCCTAGAACCTGCGATCGTAAATGCCTAACTGAAGATCATTCAGTTTAGATTTTATCAAAGTTATATAAACACAACCTTACATCGATGGAGCGTTCAAACTCTCGCAACGGATGGTCTAAGCAGGGGGAGGAAAATCAGTGATACTGGAAAACTAAGAACGAAAAAAAAAAAAATAGGAAAGATAATGAGGACCGGCAATACGGAGATTTTGACTTGCTTTGGCAATTGGATAGGAAGCAGTAGTTTCAATTCTTTGTGGTAACGTCTCGGACAAGGATCACCGATAACTTTATCAATGTTTTCAACTCTGTCACATCTCGTCATGTATTCTCTTACCCTTGCGTTTTGCACTATTTCTTAACAATACCAGTTGGCTTTAACTTCATATTTCGCCTGTCTAGCTTGATATATAAATGATATATGACCAACGGATTAAAACTCAGTTCAGTGGCATCAAAATTGCCACAATGATCCACTTACCAAGTTGAGCGGCTCGTAGCCGGCACTTTAATTTGATTATTTTCACGTGGATGGCGTGGTTTTAACCAGTATAGAAGCTTCCTAATGAATGCCATAGCTCGTGAATTTTTATCCCATTGGTTTGGTCGGATGTAATGTGATAATTAGCTCATCGTACATTTTTGATCTTTTTTTTCTTTTTTTTTTTCTTTCTTTTTTTTTTTTTGTAAACAAGCACAGACTAGCGACGTAAGCACAAACGCAAGCAATAGGGAAGACCCAACTGAGTGAAACGAAGTTCGATGCAAACACAAGCACAAGCAAAATCATCCGAACCTTCCAAATTGTTCAAGCGCGAGGTAATTTGGATACAGTGCTTTCATTGGCCAAACGTAACCACGTGTGGTAAATATCCTTGTGCCTGTGTTATGCCTGAAAGGTATTTCGCTTTCTCTTGCTGCAGAGCAAACGCAAGCATAAGCGCAAGCACAAAAAAAAGCAAAAATTTTGATCCTTGTGCTTGCGCTTATGCCTGGGTCAAGGCCGTTTTCACGGCCGGTGAAATAAGATTAATTGTGTTTGCGCTTGTGCTTGCGCTTGTACTTGCTTCGCTAGCGAAAACCAGGCTTTAGTCAACGGATCTGGGTTATGGTATGAGCGGGTCAATGGATGAGTGAGTGAGTGAGTGAGTGAGTGAGTGAGTGAGTGAGTGAGTGAGTGAGTGAGTGAGTGAGTGAGTGAATGTATATCACACCAACAAACAATCAATCAGATTGCCGCTTGTAAAGGCGAATCATGTGTGTGAAGATTTCATCCCGATTTTAGAAACAAACAGAAAGAATTATTCTTGTATTGGACATATTCTGACATTCCCGATGCTTTGTTTACTATGGTTAAGCCCAAGACTTTGTAGACGGATTTTAAATGAGTTCTGAATTCCATAATTGGACGAGTAATCGTAGTCTTATTTTGGAATATACTAACATATCATCAAGGCTTTGCTTTTCACATTACATGAAATTTCGAATGAACCGGGTCTTATCCGCTCGACAACTTAGTGATTTCTAGGACATGGACGATTGTTTTTGGTCCAAAATGCACTATTGGGATGGCGAGGAGGTTTTCGTCAGTGATGGTATTCGTCAGGCTCCCATCGATATCATTTGCAATACGTGCAGTTCACGAGAAAAGAATTAATCCCAAACTATTTATGCTTACGCAGAATTTTTCAGTCTTAATTAAGCTTCAGTTAAGTAGTGCTGTTCACGGAGTATTAAAAAATACCGTCTTCTCGTTAAAACGTACCTTAGAATCGATACTGAGATACCCACTTGAAGTGGTTTTCTCTGTCAAAACCAAAGAAATTACGGACAGCAAGTTATGAATGACAACGCTGCTAAGCTTTGAAATTTATTATTATTGCAGGTAAATGTAGATATTTTTATTTATTAGTTCAAATGTAAACCCCAGGCCAAACGGTCGCAACATTTCAGCACAACATATCCCAAAATTGTTGGCCCAGCATTTGCAAGCTCCGGCCAAACGATCGCAACATTTGAACACAACACATCGCAACATTGTTGGGCGCAACATGTTGCGCGCGTTTAGCCACCCTGTTGCGACGTGCTGCGACATGTTGGGTATTGAAAATCGATCTAGTGCGCATGCCCGGGTGCAACATTGTTGCACTAACCTGACCAAACGACTACAACATCATGCAGCATCCAGAGATGTTGCATGAAAATATCAAATTTGAGCCAACAACACTCATCATGAAGACATGATTGATCATCGTAGTTTTTGCACAAAACTTAAGTAATTGTGAAATAAAAACCTGAAAAAAAATTTAGGCAAGAACGGGATTCGAACCCATGACCTTTGCGATATCGGTGCAGTACTCTACCAACTGAGCTATCATGCCATCTGGGAGCTGGTCACTTTGTGAGTTAGTAATATACCCGCAGATGTTGAAGAATACAAGTAAATATGTGAAAGATAGATCGTATATTTGAACTGCGGCGAAAGATATGAAGACATGATTGATCATCGAAGTTATGCCCGCAACTTAAGCAACTTAAGCTTTAATTTCACAGTTACTTAAGTTGTGTGCATAACTGCGATGAATCATGTCTTCAAATCCTTCTCTGCAGGTCTCTGGGTGCCCACGGTAAGGCTCGTTGCACTGTGAAAGCACCCCTTATTTTAGTTTAAAGTGCTATTATTGAATTGTGGGAAGGATATCGAGCTACAACTTTTGGCAAAGTATACAAAAATATATATACATATGTAGGGGAAGTGGCGACACAGCCACCTTTAATTTCCGAAAATTTGAAATTTAGTAGAAGCTCACGAAAGGAACAATAAGCTCCCATAGCAACAATGCAACCTGTTAAAAGCACCCTTTAGTTAGCTTAAGGTACTGATCAATCAAACGCGGCTCGTTGTATTATCGAATTGTGAGAAGCATATCGAACTCAAACTTTTGGCAAATTTTAAAAGAAATAACTCTCTAGAGGAAGTGGGGTCCAGCAACAACCGTTAATTTTCGAAAATTTAATATCAGGCATGCGGAAGGTCGCGTAGGTTTGCCCACGCCCAAGAAGGGGAGAAGTAAGAGGAGTGGGATCACAGACAGCTTAAATTTTCGAAAATTTGAAATATAGCAGAAGGTCACTAATCGTATGACCCGTACGGCCCCGCGCGCAATTTCCTTGGAAAACCATAAGAAACAAGGTCCCGTGTGAGGGCCGTACGCGTCGAAGTGGTAGGGCCGGAAAAACCCGTATGACCCTACTAGAAATGCGTACGGCCCTACTAGAAATGCGTACAGCAAAATCGATGGGAGTTAATGACAAAAACAATTTTTTGCTGCAAAGTTAACATTCTGAGAGTGAATTCTACTATCCAGGCGAACTGTCCGATGCAGAACTACTCCGAAAGCTTTGAAAGAAAGTAAATACCGCTCACAAACGAAGAAGTTCACAACTTTCTCAGAAGCCAACAACAAGCAACCTGTAGGCGTTCAAGAAAACAACTTTTTTGGATGAACTGTCCAATAATTAACCTTTGGAATAAGCAAACAGTCTTGAGGCGAAACTTCTTTCAGTGGAGAGTATCAAAGAATTCATCGTGGGTCAAAAGCAAGAAAACTAGCAACGCGAAGAAAACAAAGTACGATATAGGCTTAAATCAGTGAAATGTTTTCTTCGAGTTTCCAGAGTTTCTGGGAGAAGTTGGCTAAACCAGAGAAATGACAAACATACCTTGTGTACAGTAGGATAAATTGCTCTGCAGTTTCTACATCAGTGTTGTTTGAAGAGGCAAACTGAGTACGAACACACGTTCATTACCGTACAGTTTATCAAGATACATGTAATAAAACTCGCTTCTGTTTAATAGTGTAATTTCCACTGACTACACCGCAAAGCCAGCAAAGTCAGTAAACCCAGGCACTGTTTGCGAGACCCAACATCGGTGTCATTTATATTCAGTTGCTGGTTCTCCCTTGTTCAAGAGAATCCAAGAGGTCGACAAATAGCTTGAAACGACGCCGACATTTTCTTGAGTCCTCAGATGAAGAAGATTTGTGAACAATTTCAGTGAAGCGTGAAGCGAACGTTTGTCCCTCGCTAAGTTTTTGATGGTTTTGACATATTGTTGACAGCTTTATGTCAACTTTCTGTTGGCCTTTTAGCATGAATTGTAAATGTGGAGTTTGCACGAGAAAACGAGTCGTGGTTTTCGATGAATTCTGAGCTTCTTGTTCGACGCGAAGAAATAACTGAGGAGTTTTTATTGTAGTTGCTCCGCGCGCGGCCGTCTGATGTTATGTAATCGCGTCCTACAGAATTTTCAAAATTTTCAACACAAGTGGTCATATGACAAAATGCTTATTGACTACGTAAGGTCGGGCCGGATGGAAAAATAAGGGGAGGCTGCGTTCCAGGCTAGGAGACAAACATCAATTTACCTGTTAATTTAATAGCGTCCATACATAAGTTAGTGAGGGACAGAGATGGAGACCGAGAAGATTTAGCGGGGGCAATTTAGAGTTTGTTTCATTAACCCTGTGAATTCAATTTGCTACAGTACTATAGAGCCACAAGTTAAAGGTATGATGCGTGCTTTTCCAATATAACGTCACCAGTTAATTCCATGGTTTTAAGAACGGACATTGTTGATATTTTCAAATTGAAATTCAGTTCTATCAGCAGAGAAATTCGAGATTTTGTCAATTTCCTTCACTGCCTAGATTTTAAATATATTTCCCCATTTGTTTTTCCCAGTTTGTTTGCGATAAACGGAAGAATTTAAGGTCGTAGAATCTCCAAATAAATAGGTTACATACCAAGAGAGAGAAATTAAAAAGTAACTTTATTTTCTACTTTGTCAACGAATATATTATGCAAAGCAGGTCCTCTATTACTACTCGTCGGCTAGCAGCATGTAATTGGCTACGAATGAAAATAGCAGTAAACCATTAAACAAATAATCTACATTACCTATCGACCAATTAGCCAATAAGAATGCAGTCCACTGCCACGAAGTCAAGTAAAAACGTGCTTGAAACTTATCGTTCTTAATTTACAGTCGTCCTGTGAAGTAAGTTCACATCAGCAACAGAAAATGGAACTTCGATTTTATGAACCAGGGAAATATCTTCTTGTATTGGTGATACTTGTCTGTTCGTCAAATGGTTCTAAGGGTAAGGTTTTCCTCCTTTTGTAACTTTAAGACATCCCTTTAGTCACAAACGGTTTTTTTCTTGGAGTTGTCGTACCTGCACTTTTCTAATTCTCATCGTCATCTCTACAATTGAAGTCATCGATGTTGGTGGTAAAACTCTCAGCCGAGGCACAGATAGAGGAATGGCTTACGCCAAATTTAAGGCTCACAAATTCTCCTTCCTCAACATTACCAACATTGGTTCGGATTATGTTCTCAAAAGCAGTGAGTGTGGGCTTGCTTGCGTCAACATACCGTCATGTTTCTCCTTTAACCTGGCTGTATTCTCAGATATCAACAACGGAAAAATCTTATGTGAGTTGCTCCCATCCGACATTTACAACAATTCCAAGAGATTCGTCGCAAGCCAGTTTCATCATCACTATAGCATCGCGGTAAGTGAAAAATCAACTTTAAAACATCAAACATTTCTCTCTGTTTAATTATTTCATCTTTTAAAGTCGTGCCTTTTCATTCAAATTGATGAAAAAACAAAGCCCGAAAAGAAAAAAAAGAAAATACTTAAAAGAACTCGGAGCTCCTTTATTTGGAATTTAGTGTAAATAAAATGTCACTTTCAAAATTAAAACGTTCAGTAGTTTCCTAAGCTCCTTTCAAATTCTGATGCTCTAGCTCAGTGACGTTTTTACTCTAATTATTTTCAAAGCGTACGTCAGGGAGGCTTAATGCTTATTGACGTTGCAAAAAGGTTCTAATGGGACTGGTGGCAACTTTGTTGATTTCCTAATAAATTTCACGTCATTTCTCGAAATTTCGGCTGTGTTTCATTTCTGAAAGCGTCAACACTGCTGGATTTGAATTGCCACAACAGTTTAGTCTTTCGGAAGGATTTTACAGTGCAATTTTGGCGGATTTCCTCTTTTCACGGAAGAGCTGATATTGCCATAGCTCAAAACTAAAGCTCTTTGAGTGTAGCACCTAAAGACAATAAGGAATTGTCTGTTTCATTGGAGGACCCAGCTTAAAATTATCCGTCTAAAATCTTAAACTTGTTCAAACGAGACTCTGAAAACTTTTTTTATTGCTACTCACCATGCAAATACTAAATATCAGGGAAAGTAATAAACTGTTAAAACAGAGCCGACAGAACGACTTTGTGTAACTTTGGTTCTAGGAGATCCTTTTCTTTTCCTTTTCAGTCTCCATGCATTAGTTGGCCTTGTCAGAACAATGGAACTTGTGCTGCACATTACGAGAAAAATAGCTATGTGTGCGCATGTGCCATGGGATACACAGGGAAATATTGTGAAACAGGTAGCTATTGTAGCTAGCAGGTAGTATTGTGAAACGTTCTAGCTTTTTGTAAAGAACAGCGGTTACGTAACAGGACTGGGTAGAGCCCAATTCGGTTTGCAGTCATACAAGATACCCAAACTGAACCGAAGAAAAAGTTCAAGAAATACATTATAGAAAAAGCGGAGCTTGTTTACCACTTAACTCTCAATTACAACCAGTTATAAGGCCATTGAACTCGTGTGTGTAAGTCAGAAGCTCTCAAGAAGATCTGAAGATGCAAAAGGCTAAACCCTCCATAGTGTTGAATAAGTGTATAAATTCAATTGGAACCCGCCTGTGTACATGATGTAGGCTATTTTGGATACACTCGTGAGCACCTGCACTAGAGCGTGGTCGGACACAAATGAAAGTCGTAATTCATTTGCAAGTATTACTAGGTCGAACAAAATGCCCGGGTACCACAGCGAACAGTTTCAAATGCTTGCGAAATGCAAAATGTACAAGCAAAGTTGATTACATCTCTAAGAAGATGCTATTCACAAGCAAACTCAAACCAGAACTGAACGTGCAAACAGGCCCATTTCGCGCTAAACTGTTTGTTTAGCCACATGTTCAGTCATTATGTTGGATCTGGCATCTGGCAAACCACCGAAGCAGGTGGCAAAAGTTACTGCAAAGAAGTTCAGAAAAACATGTTCGTCAGAAGTCGCAAGCGGCATTCGTGAAAAAAATCTCAAACTTTCAGCGCAGTTTGTAATAGCTTATTGAAATAATAGCTCTGAGCGTTCAAGTGCCATTTTGCCACAGAAACACCAGAAGTACTTCTGCGGGGTATAATTTACTTCCTATTATGCAGATCTTGTATCTTTTTTTTGGGGGGGGGGGGGGGGGGAGGTGGGAACCGAGGGGGATACTAAACATTGAAGGTAATGAAGCTTGAAGGATGCATATTGGTTCCAAAAATGTTTCCGTCCCCAAAATCCTATAACAGAATACGAAATGACGTTGTTAATATTTATTTTATTGCTTTGTTTGTTTGCTTGTTTGTTTGCTTGTTTGTTTGTTTACTTGTTTGTTTGTTTTTTTAATCTCGAATTAGATATCGATGAATGCTCTAGTAACCCATGTCTCAACAACGGAACTTGCAGCGACCGAGTGAATGGGTTCACGTGCAGCTGTGTAACGGGATTCACTGGAACACGTTGTCAAACGGGTTAGTGTCTACATGGCAGTTATTTTTTGGAGAAGTTGCATGCAACATTCGTAAAGTGAATCAAGACACTTTGAGTATAGTCTGTAATAACCTTATTAAAAACTAAATAATAGCTCTGAGTGACGATCAAGTACAATTTTGCCACAGAAACACAACACCTACTTCTTTGGAGTATAATTCACTTAACTCTGGACACACTTGTAAAAGAGATATGCATATTTCTGATGTTTCAGTGGGACCAGGGCGGAAGGGGTTTTAATTAAAGGCTATGACACTACGAAATTGAAAGCATTGAGTCTTGGAGGATGTATGTTAGGTCAAAAATGATTGCTTTTAACAAGGACCTACGATAGAGTACGAAAATGACGTTGCTTCTCTTTCCATTTATTGTTATTTTTTATCTCGAATTAGATATCGATGAATGTGCTAGTAACCCATGTCTCAACAATGGAACTTGCACTGACCGAGTGAATGGATTCACTTGCAGCTGTGTACCGGGATTCAGTGGAACACGTTGTCAAACGGGTTAGTGTCTACATACCATTTTTTATTTCTTTTGGAGAAGTTGCATGCAACATTCGTAAAGTGAATAAGGAGACTTTATGTATAATTTGTAGTAACCTTATTAAAATTAAATAATGGCTCTGAACGACGATCAAGTCATAGTACAATTTTGCCACAAAAACACCGCACCTACTTCTTTGGAGTTTTATTTAGTTAACTGTGGACACACTTATTGAGTAGACCATATTTCTGGTGTTTTAGTGGGACCAGGGCGGAAGGGGTTTTTGGCTATGACACTAAGAAATTGAAAGTAATGAGGCTTATAGGATGTATGTTAGGTCAAAAATGGTTGCGTTTAATAAGGACCTATGATAGAATACGAGATGACGTTACTTCTATTTCTATTTATTGTTACTTTTTTTTATCTCGAATCAGATGTCGATGAGTGCTCTAGTAACCCATGTCTCAACAATGGAACTTGCACCGACCGCGTTAATGGGTTCACGTGCAGCTGTGTACCGGGATTCAGCGGAATCCGGTGTCAAACAGGTCAGTATCCACATGCCAGTTATTCTTAGCTTTGGAAAAGTTGCATGCAACATTCGTAATGAGAATCAAGAGACTTTGAGTATAGTTTGTAGTAACATCATTAAAAATTAAACAATAGCTCTGAGCGACAATCAAGTACAATTTTGCCACAGAAACACTACACGTACTTCTTTAAAGTATAATTTACTGAACTCTGAATACACTCATAGAGTAGACCATATTTCTGGTGTTTCAGAGGGACCAGGGCGGAAGGGGTTTTAAGGCTATGGCACTAAGAAATTGAAAGCAATAAAGCCTGGAGAATGTATGCTAGGTCAAAAATGATTGCTTTTAACCTATGATAGACTACGAGATAACTTTGCTTCTATTTCTATTTATTCCTATCTCTATCTCGAATTAGATATCGATGAGTGTGCTAGTAACCCATGTCTCAACAATGGAACTTGCACTGACCGCGTTAATGGGTTCACGTGCAGCTGTGTACTGGGTTTCAGTGGAACTCGATGTCAAACAGGTCAGTGTCTACATGCCATTTATTCTTTGGACAAGTTGCATGCAACATTCCTTAAGAGAATCAGGAGACTGAGTACAGTTTGTATAAGCCTTATTAAAATAATATCTCTGAGGCGACTCTGAGTGAAGTTCTTAACATGTATCTTTGCGCTGTATATTTAATTTACTTAACTAGGGACGCACTTATAAGATAGACCTTGTTTCTGGTGTTTTGGGACAGGGGGAGGGGAGGGATTTAAAGCTATGACACTAAAAAGTGAAGGCAATGAAACTTGGAGGATTTAGATCCAAAAATGATGCCTTTAACAAGGGCCTACCATAAAATATGAAATGACGTGTTTATTATTTGTTTTTATTGTTGTTTTCATCTCGAATCAGATATCGATGAATGCTCTAGTAACCCATGTCTCAACAATGGAACTTGCACCGACCGAGTGAATGGGTTCACGTGCAGCTGTGTACCGGGATTTAGTGGAACGCGGTGTCAAACAGGTTAGTGTCTATGAAATGACTTGATTATTAATTAATTTGTTTCCATGCAGTTTTTACAAAATTTTTCACACATTTAAAACATCTCTGTCATAACAGTAGTCTCTGTGTTCTACAACAATTTTTACACGTGGAACATACACTAAGTGAAATATTGTTTACAACAAGCATGAATGCCTTTAAGAAATAAAGGGCCTAACATTATATTCCTTTGGAAATATCTTAGGTAGCCATTGTTACTTTGAAAATGTTTTTTTATTATCATTATTTTAATCCAGACTGCCCGTATTTACACTGTTCATATATTGACTGACAGGAATCGTGCTGTAGCTGATACTTGTCGTTGAAGATCACTATTCTTTATACAAAGATATGTCGATTATAAGTTGTTATAATCTTTGCACACCAACGGATGACATTCCTTCCAATGATATAAAATGTACTTCACTATTAGTTGCTTATTGAATGTCGGTTGTGAATCAAATGCTAGGGCGGGGTAGGTACCCCTCAAACTTTCAGAACGGCAGGCTCTGCCCTGAGATGCAAACTAACTGTTATTAGCCTTGGCAAGTTGGTTAAGCAAATGCTAATTGCTTTAAACAAGAAACTGGAACATTGCACTACAACACTGTAGAGTCCCAATCAAATTAAAGGACCATTCAGGCTGTTTAGTTGTGCATATAAATACGGCTGTATATTTGTTAAGCTTCGTCAGAATGAGATCGTCACGATAAATACTGATGTTCTCGCTTAGTAAACCTGAATGTGCAGTTCCAGAAAATATTCGCACCCAATGCTCATGCATGAGCAGTCTTTGGACATCCAAAAGTATCAGGAGGAGGGTAGACTGCGAAACCGTCGTTTTTGGACGTTTTCGGAGGGCGCGAAGCGCCGTAAGCGCAATCCTCGCGTGTAAAGCGCTCGAGCCTGGCTTCAGACCTTTCGTTCGAATATTGACCGTCGCCCGCATTCGCAAAAAATACGACTGTTTCGCAGTCTAGGAGGACGGAGCTCTTAAAGGAAAACCTCTATGTGGGGTATGGATCTTTTTTGATGAAAACAATGTCTGCGAAATCACTAATTACAAAAGATGCTTCAAAACTATCTTACCTTGTCATTCCAATACAACTTTCAAAACATTTTGTAGTCCACACTGCCCAGTTCATACATTTGACCAGTTGACACCTGGCATGCTTGCAAATTTGTGCTTTAAGGTTACAGTATACCTTCAGATCGGCAATTTTCTTCAAATTTGGATTTTTGGTTCAAACTAATGGTCGAAGAGTAATCTCTAATTTCTGAAAACAAAATTGAAAAAAACCTAATATTGGCGGAGAAATGGATGTTTTACGTTATGGCCGGAAGTAAAAGTTCCCTCTTGATTGACAGCCCTATAACGTGTATGCAATCAACCGAGACTACTTTCGCGGGAATATTACCGATATGGATACCACGAATTGGCTGGCTACTCAGTTAATCAGCATTGTTAATCCAAGCATTTTTCGTATTAGATGTAATTCTATTAAGTTATGAGTAAACATGGACCACGGAAAACTCCGTTTACCAGTTCGAAAGAGCGAAGAATGAATAAAATTACATCAATAAGTGAAGAAGCGAAAGTTGGCCTCGCGGATGAAGCTACGCACGTGTCAAGCGGGCAAAAAGATCGAGTCAAGAGAAGAGAAAGGTTGTGTAAAATTTGGGAACTCGACAGCGATAACAGCGATGTTTACAGTGACTCTTTTGTTGAGTTCGATACCGATGAATCGTCCAACTCATTGAGATCCATTGTAATATTAGCCATGCACATTTGCTCTGCCGCGCTTTCTTTTGTTTGTTCTCGTCGCCCAGCTACTCTAATGTTTGTATCCTTTTTCGTCTTCCCCATTTTGCCAAACCAGCTTCAAGAAAAACCCAGCTGCAGAAAAATCATCTCTCCGCCTTGAGTGCATTGCGAAACGCAAGGTTTTTTTGCAGATTCACACGTAAATTTCACCGCGAGTTAATGGTAATAAATTTTCCAAGCGCTGATTGGCTCGGTGATCTGAGAACCCAGTTGAAGGCGTTTGTGGGCGGAGTTTGTTTGCGAAGCAAGATATTTTTCTTAGCGCTGTTTTCTCGAAGAAATTTTTTCACTTGAAGCAGACACTTTAAAGAGTTACAACTCAAACGGAATTTGTTTGTTTGCCCTCAAATTTGGACAGTAGCTAGATTAACATATAAAAAACAAAAACATGTCTGCGAATTGTTTATTTCGAAATATTTTTTCTCCGAGAGCGATTTTCGTACGATCACTTCACATTTTTTAAATCCTATTTCGAAAATGTTCTGTAACTTTTTACTACAATTGAATATGGAAAAACGCAGACACGCTTTTTTAGCGCTTTTTGTCCTGAAACCGAGGAAAAAAATAAATTGGCGAAACACAAAATTCGCTTTGACTTGTAGCTTCCAAAAGGTGATTAGGACGCTTGCATTTGGTGACCGTGAAAAAATTGGCAATTCATTTTATCTCAAAATTTTTGGTATGGTTTGATAGCCAGCTCTATAAGCTTTAATTTGATATAGGGGCTTAGGTATCTACAGCTTAAACCGGACGCGCTACATCGCTTGGACGCGAGACACCCCTGAAGGTATACGGTAACCTTAACATAACATTAGTACCGTTGGTCAACTGAAAACAGCATAGTGTGATTAATATATACACTCTACATAGGTTATTGCTGTAGATCGTTGCGCAACAACAGACAACTATATTAATTTAGATAACATATGTGTTTGCGGCTTATAACGAGTGAAACATCATGTATGAGCGATCTACATGTAGCAGCCCTCTACCACGGAAACATCAGAGATATGAAATGATATTTTCAAAGTCTCTGAAGTGTTCAGATTATTCAAGTTTAACATGCGCAATTCTTTAACAGTGTGTTTGTTTTACATTCACTTATACATATGGCTGGTATCCAGTATAGGCAGATTTTTAAGTTTACCTTCAAAATTAAATTGCATCTTTCACTGCGTGTTCTTGCGATGACAAATATCCAAGGACAAGAAGTCGTAAGCATAAAACTTTTGGGTTTTAAGAAGTACATATAACTTACCTGGTAATGCGTACAGTTCCGCTCTTACTGTCTGCATATGCACTCCATAAACTGGTACTGCATGGACAATATTCTTTATTTTTTTGATCACATTTTTTAAAACGTCGCTGTTAGTCCTGAAAAATTAAATACATGAAAATTTATATGTCTTTGGCACATGCCAAATATCTTTGCATGATGTACAATGTACATTATGTCTCTCGAGAGAACTCGTGACAATATTAACATTTTTCTGACTTCCATTGTAACTTTTTTTGGTAACTTTTTCCAATGTCATTTCCGCTCACTTGAAGAATTACACGGTTATCATCACTCGCAATTATGAACTCGAATGAATTAGACTTAAACAGACGGCCTTATGCGCCTTCTGGCGCCTCGAGAACTGATGATGATGAGACAACCTCGTTACCATAAAATCGTCAAGTTGTTTCCGGTTACTTGAATTTCATGCCGAAAACTATAACGTAATATCACGTCATTATCTCATCTTACTTTTGTCAACGGCTAAATTTTCATATACCATATACCATATACCATTTCATTATTTGATCATGAAAAGTTTCGTAAAGCACTTTAGAATGAAAATTAGCGATATGAAAAGTGAACGACGTTTCGATGACTTATCAAGTTCGAAATACATGATAGAATTGAATAAATATAAATAGTAAAAATGGTGTGAAAATATCGGCCGACGCTATATGAAAAGATCTCAGCGAACTTAGCAAGAAAATTTGTAGTGATTAGCGCCCACTGTTTACTAGTAGAAAAAACATTGATGACATCAAAGTGGTAGAGTCAAACCTCCCCTGATCAACCAACATTGCGTTTACAAATTTTCATGTGATTTGTGCGATACAGATTATGTTTGATATTCTTCCCGACATCTCTTTCAACGCATCGCCGAACATTAACATTCTTCTATTTGTAAACACCTGAAAGAAGAACACAAGCTGCAAGCAACTAATCTACAAGACCAATTTACAGTTTTAAAGAAATGCCGCACAAAGTTTGACCGCTTGATCTACGAGATGCTGTTCATCAGGAACATAAAAACCAAAACTTAACACGCTGATTCAGTTAACAGATTCAGTTCGCGCCAAACTCTTTACATAACAATTAAATATTTTCACACCATTTTTACTATTTATATTTATTCAATTCTATCAGGTATTTCGTACATAATAATGATCACATGGAGTCATCGAAACGTCGTTCACTTTTCATATCGCTAATTTTCATTGTAAAGAATTTCATTATCGTTGATTTAATACTCTTGAGATTGTGAATCCGTCTTCCCCGTTAGTAAAAGATAATAAAAAGCCCTGTCTGAAAAAAATTAAATTCCTGCTCAAAAATTGATAACACCTTGCTTACAACCTTGTCTTTAAAAAATACTTCAAAGAGATGCTGTAGCAAAAAAAAAAAAAAAAAAAAGAAAGAAAGAAAGTAAGAAACCCTGACATAACTGGACTGTGATATTCCCACGCTCGTGTGTGATTGACTGTAGTTGTTTTCGTCTTGTTCTTCAGTATTCAAAACACGATGCACACCTGTAGGTGTAGCGGATAGAAAAATAATACCAGATGATAAAATGACGGCAAGCTCAACACACCCAAGAGATCTTCCCCACTATGGACGTCTGAACGGAACAAGATATAATGGGGTGTGGTGTACAGAGAAGAATCAGATTGATGAAGACTATCTTCAAGTTGATATGGGTGCAGTTCATTCTGTATGTGCAGTGGCAACGCAAGGACCAAGAAATGCACTCTATGCCAAAAGCTTCAAATTACAACTTTCTACAGATAACGTGACTTGGAACGTCTACCACGAAAACAATGTTGACAAGGTAAGTAAATGAAAGGGGTATATTAAGACTAGTAGTAATCGAAGATTATGATAGATTATGACAACCACAAAACACCCAGGAGTTCACGCAAGATTAGCAAGCTTTCTCCAAACGCAACTAAAACTGAGACAAAAAAAACTGAGGCGTCTTTTTTTTTGCGATTGTACGTTAATCGATATCAGATCGTTGTCATCTCATAGATCAATTTCTTGTAATTAACAGACACCCATCGTGTTCCATTGGAAATGGGAGAATCTGCTTGGTTCTATTATCCTTCTCTTCTTACTGGTAGAGTACAAGTGCATGCACATTGCCCTTGAAAAGGATATTCATGCTTGTTTGGTAAAATATATCAGACTTCCTGGGGGCTTCGACTATCTTTTCTCATGTTGAAACAAGAGAGAATGGTGCAACTTAAAATGAATGCGAAATACCCTAGCGGCGTACTTAGAGACAAGGGGGAGGCATAGGGAATTTTTACAGGCTATTTCCTTCTTGAGGGTAAATTTTTTTAGTAGCTGTGCATTCAGTCCCCGCACAAATTCTTTTGTTCCCCACGCCGCTTAAAATTACTACAGGAATGGCAATTGACGTAACGGAAGGGCTAGTCGAATTTCGTTTTTCTTTTTTTTTTTGGGGGGGGGGGAATTAGGGATAGGGGATGTATTTTGACAGAATTCTCCGGGGGTTCCTGGTTAGGTACTCTACTGACCTTTTAACATCACTGAAGCTCATAAGCACAGGTTTTGAACTTCAAATTTTTATAAGTTATCACCTATCGTTTATGAAATTTTTGTTTCTACATTTTGTTTTAAAACATAAACAAGAGGTTTCTTTTCCTTTCATTTTTAGGTGTTCCAAATCACTCGCACTGGTATTATGCAGCATTCATTGAGCTATTTCGCACAAGGAAGATTCGTTCGATTTTATCTCATTACATACCAAAATTGGCCATGTCTGGCAGTCGAAGTATTTGTGGTAGCATAACACGATACCACTGATAAAATGAAAAAACATTGCTGAAAGACTATGGATCCCTGATAAGATTTTCAGTAAGACCTTCAACTGTACAATAAGTAGTATGAGTATGCGTGCTCAATTAACACAGATGTACAGAACTCGTGAAGAGATATTATCAGTTAAGGAAATAATTAGTGGTCTCAGTGGTATGCACTTCATGAGCAGATGATTGATGAGACCTTGCTGCTGTGCAATTTAATATATGAAAGCCACGCAATCACATTGCACCCCCCCCCCCCCCATGCTGGGTAGATGCAGTAAACACAAGCAAAACACTGATTATAGTGGCAAAACATGGGTGGTAGGGAAGACAGAGCCTATCTCCCTTAGAGTAGCGGCGTCTCTAGGGGAACCTATGTTACTAAGGGGACCATAAGAGGGGTGCCCGGAAAATAGGTCAGATGGTACGATGGCACCATCCTGGAGAGATCCGGACCATTTCCTTGGGGGTAACATAGGATAGACCAGAGGAGGGGTGCCCTTATGGCAGATCAATATGTCAGATGGTACGATGGCACCATCCTGGAGAGATCAGGACCTATTTCCAAGGGTGGCCATAGCACTTACTGTGGGCAAAGTGCAGCTTCAGTTGCACCTCCCTCCCACCAAAAACTTTTTTTGACTAAGCAGCTATGGCTTACACAATATAAGAAATAGAACGTGACAGTGAATAAACCGAGAAGGTTCAGCAGGCGAAAGCCACCTTCTCACGAAAGGTAATTACAGCCACATGGAGGAAAAAGATGGGAAAGGACAAAGCCACCAATACAGGGAGGGAGGGAGGGGAAAGCGGACAACGGCCTAGCTTGAATACCAGCTCACAACTGGGACAGGGTCAGAAAACAATGGGATTTTACTGACTGGTGATTGAAGGAATTGGGAGGGGTGTGGCACGCTGAAATCACATGAAAGCATGATGGAAAATCACTAGGAGCTTTGTCGTATGATTTCCCATATGGTAAAACGATTGCGTTACTGATTGGACATTGACCTAAGGCTATTGCACAATGGCTAATAGGGGGAAGATAACAGAACTGGTGACAACCTTAGATGTCAGTTATGATGTAGACTACAGAGCTCATTAACCACAGTTTAAATGCTTAAACTTTTAACATGAGTCAAACGAGTCATATTCCACTTGTCAATACCAAATATACTTTATTGCTTGATGTATTTTAATAGCTTGAGAGTAAAGAACAATCACGCAATAAAGGGCTAGATAATATTAGATGATAAAATCAGTGCTGATCTTTGGTGTCATTGGTGTAACATAGATCCGAAAGCATACTCGTCTTAACCCCCCAACGCGCCCCAAATCACCGTTCCTCAGGAGAGACTCACCGACCCCTCCATTGCAGAATTATATGCCTTCCCTTTATTCCCCCACCCCACCTAACTCTACCTGGCCCTGCTGATATGTTGATGCGCTGAGACCTTTACCTTGTCATACTGAAAGGTTAATGTTGCGCGTTTGTTATACTCCAGGGCCCAGTTGTTTGGGGGCCCTGTGCCCAGCCTAAGCGAGATAACGCTATCCACCAGATAAAACGCTATTCAGCGGATAAGTGTTAACAAAACGAACCACGCTATCCACTGGATAGTGATTTATCCGGTGGATAGCGTTATCCACTTTTCGAATAACCCAGGCCTGAGTTGTTATCCGTTTTTATAAAATAATTGAGATACTACGGGCGCTCTGATTGGTCAAAAACCTATTTGATTCACCATATCCAAAGAAATTTTTAAGGACAAACGAGACCAGAATTTGGTCGCGATATAATGCTTGATCTTTTTTAATTTCCATGGCCAAAGTTTTACGCCTATTCCGTTTACGCTTGAGTTTCAAAGAAAATTTTATAACCATGTGTCCACAAAAATAAGACATTGAGTGGCAAACTTGAAAATTTCAACATCGCTCAGGCTTTGGCTATGAGTAGTCCATATTGAACTATTCATCGCTATGTGGCTCATTTGTCAAATAAATTTTGTTTGTTTTGGCAGAAAATTAGCCTTGAAAATTAGCCATTTTGAACAATAATACCTGCCTTAAGGTGGCTCGTACCAGTTTTCAGGTTTTTGACCGCTCATATCTTTGTAAGAATAGAACAAAAAGGCAGACCAGGGCCATTGTAATATTTTTGTAGGTTTGGACTATATAATTTATACTTGACCTAAATATGCTTTTCTTTTGGTCGTCAGCAGTTACCATGGCAACATTCTAAAAGGATTTTCCAGACCTGATTTTTCGCTTATGTCACTAATAACTAAAACATTAACCCGGTGACCCCGAGTTTTTTTTAGTCAATAGCTTTTGGCATCTGAAAATGAAAATGCACGACAATTTTAAAATAATTTTACGGAGCCGATTTCTTGTCGCTTCCTCTCAATAATAATATTATATTAAAACAATAAAAAGAAGGGGTCACCGAGCTTGTTTTCATGTAAAAGCCTTCGCTCGTTCCATTATTCCCACGGGCGTAGACACGCATTCAAAAATCCAGACTTTATAAGATCAGCAGTTGCTCATGAGCTATTTTGACTACTGCTGACTGCTTCGTGTGCCCACGCGGGCGAGCGGGCTCCGAACAAGCGTTTTGTTTTGTTTGCTGCTAAAACATCATTTACAGTTGTAGTTGTCGTTAAAGACAACCTCCTGGGCTTACTCTGTAGGATTTGCACACAAATTCTGGGTAGATTTGCTCTGTTTTGTAAAATAGCCATATTTGTTTTGGTCTTTTGGGTTTTAAATCTCGCGCCTCTATCGCACGTGTTACTCACGCATGACGCGCGATGGTTATTTACTCCCCGCGCGAGATAACTGGCACCAGCCACCTTAAGTGTGAAGCCAGAAGATATCTAGATGGAATCGCTCATTTCACAACTCTCCCAGGTTTTATATTGTAATTACATTTTAAAAAAGTCTGACATTGTGTGGGACCTGAAAGAAACCAATTTGTTCCTCTGTGGAAATCACTTATTAACTTGAGAAAATATTTTATCCGACTACCTTTATCACATTTAAACGAAATTTAGAGATCCACCCTCTTTAGGGACGGGGAAATTTCTGAGGAAATTAGGCTGCGGTCTATGAGAGAACGCTTAAAATTGCACATATTCGCGAAATAAAACAAGAGTTTGCGTGACCGACCTAGACAGACTCCACCCAAACTCACTGAAAAAGCCCGATGAAGATATAAACCTCTTACTAACCGAGCGCGAGGGCCGTACTGGGGAATATTGGCACAAGGTCGTGGCAGTACGGACCGAGCGCAGCGAGGTCCGTACAAAAACGACCGAGGGTCAATATTCCCTAGTACGGCTCGAGTCAGCTAGGTTAGTAAGTAGTTTATCTTTTGACCCTCGCGCCGTGCTTGTTCGTTTACTGTTAGAACGCACTTCCGGTAACTTGAATAGGCCCTTTGCACGATCCGATCACATGGTACGGAATTAATTATGCTGGGACGCAAGTTACATTGTGGGACTTTCAAAACAAAGAAAAGTCGGGCTGGACTGGTACGAGTTCCTTTGTTTTGGAAATCCCACTGTGTAACTTGCGTCCCAGCATAATTTACTCCTTACCATTTGACCGGATCGTGCAAAGGGCCTATTCAAAGGGCTTCCGCTGTGACGGGTTTTTGATGACTCGAGCAACTCAGAAAGGGTGGAAACCTGGAAGATTACACGAGTTTGAAAACAAATTTATTGAGCGTAGATCATGTTGAATTTAAACAAGACTTCAAGACGATTTTATAAACAAACAGAAAAGTGCAAACACGCCGAATTCTCCCGCTTGAAAAAGAGCATCTTCTTCGTTTTCGTCAGTCGCCTTAGCGGCTTGCGGCTTGTTCAGTTTCCTTGCCGTGCTCGTAAAACAAGGGACTTGCGCTTACCAGCTAGTACGCTTCTTTACTTAATGTCAGCAACGGTGTAAGCGATATAAGGGGTATTACGATATTAGTATAATGTAAGTACTGTAGGTAATGCTAGTATTGTAAGAAGTGTTAGTAGGGTAAGTAATGTTACTATTGTATATGTAATTAACTTACGATTAAAAAAAAGAGATTGAAGGACAAAGACAGCACTAAATAGGGATTATAATTGATTATGACGATAAAAATAAAGAAAACGATATCTAAAAAGAAAAAACAAAAGCTAGTACGCTTCTCGATTTTTCAAACTCATTGTCCTTGAGTCTGTTGAATGGATATTTCTTCTCAGTTAAATATCTCTGTATAGTGCGCTGGAAACTGGAAATTGTTGCTAGCTCGTACTCTTCTCCATTTTTTCCTGCGTGTGTTCGGAAAAAATCTGGACAAAAGCTGGTCAAGCTCCGACGCAGGTAGGCTTTCAATTCTTTCTTTTGTCACACCGTTAGCTTCCATGTAGCGGAGAGGACTGTTCATATCAGTAGCTGTCTTCTTAATTGAGTATGCACTTTTCTGTTTGTTTATATAAAAATCGTCTATGGCCTTCTGACTTTCGCTGACGCCTGTTTCACTTTCTACACCAGACGTTTCCAGATCTTCAGGATAATAAAATTCGCTTGATAAATGTTCGTCTTCCTCGTCCATGCCAAGTTCTGTAAAAATATCAATCTTTTAGGTAGTTTCTTTGCGAAGAATGAGAGTATTTGTACGTTTCCTTTTCGTAGTTTTAGTTGCAAATTTAGATTATTATCTCTGGAAAGATTGAAGCAGTGTTCTTGAAACTTGGCACCAGAAATGGGATCACGAAAAAAACAAAATGACACCCTTAGTGCTGTTGCCATGAAAACAGTTTTTGTCGCTGGTGCTGTCTTAATAAAAACTGAAATTCCCAGTTTTTGTCTGAAACCAAGAACCATCTACTCCACCCAATCTAATGATGGGAGTTAAGACAATCTGGGAACTGTCTGTTCCAAGTAGGACCCTTTGTCTCACTTTAGAGGTTGCAAATGGGGATATTTGTTTTTTTAACAGAAAGAGACTGGGCCGATAGTGTTGCTATGGCCACAGCCCTAAGGGTGTCATTTTGTTGCTTTTATGATGCACGTTTGTGGTGCCAAGTTTCAAGAACACTGCTTCAATACTCTTTTTCTTTGGCCATCGTAGCTTGATAAGAAGT
This sequence comes from Orbicella franksi, assembly GCF_964199315.1. Taxonomy (NCBI): domain Eukaryota; kingdom Metazoa; phylum Cnidaria; class Anthozoa; order Scleractinia; family Merulinidae; genus Orbicella; species Orbicella franksi. The sequence goes on from NC_138147.1 coordinate 25,737,385, forward strand.
AACACGCAAACTGCGGTGATAAACATGGCAATAAAACGCATGTTAAAAAACAAAGTTCATTTACTTGACGTTTCGTATGTTTCGACATACGTCTTCAGAAGTGACCGTTAGGAATAGAAGTAACAACTAAATTTCAATTTAAAATAAGTAACTAATTAACAATTACAATGACAGAAGCTGAGAAAAATTTGTATATAAAAAATGCAAACTAATAGAGATAAAGCTTTTCGCTGCTACATTATCATTTAGGGTGGGTTTTAATTCCCTTATTAGCGGAGTGTCTTTTGTCTTGTAATGTGTATCTGTCCGACCTTTTGCTAATATATCAAAGAGGTCCCATTTGAAGTTGTGACCAGTTGACATGACGTGGTCTGCAATAGCAGCAGCATAACTACTCGTGATCGATTTAAAATCTTCAGTTTTTCTGTCATGCAATCTACGTTTTGTTTTTCCAATGTAGGAATCCTGGCAGTCCCAACAACTAGCCTTATACACAACTTTTGACAGTTGGGAACGGTTGATCCTATCTTTGTAGGAAATAAAGACTTGATGCGATAAGCGCTTTGGAAAATAATCTTAGGATTAATGCAGCCATAAAACTTATTAAGAGTCCCTGTCCATAAATATGGAAAATAACTCGGCAAGGGTCCAAAATTCGATTTCGCTCATATTTTTACGATAGATAGGTTAGGGCATAACAAAAACTACTGGATAGTTTTTTTTTGGCAAAATATCCTTTTATTTCAAAGAAATATGCAAATTACCAAATTCCGTTAAAATCCGTTTATTAAACAAGTTTGAGAGCCTCGCATGCAAAACTGCATCATTCTTCCGTCTTTAAAACACTCAAATATTTTTGTGCAAGTTTAATTGTGTACTGGGTTGATTTTAGGGAATGTTGCGGTTTTTGTTGGGTGCAAAATAATTAAATTTCGGAGACATGTATTTTATTTACTTAAAAGTACTTCGTAAAAATAATTGATTTTCACCATGTGCGAAACCTTCAAATGGATTAAGCTTCTGGTGGTTGAATCGCAGAAGGATGTTCTACAGATTCCTGTAAAAATTTCTTTGGGCAAATGATTGTGAGCGACGCGAGAGCTTTTCAAAGTACGTTAAAAATGCAGATATTTCACCATTTGTCGTCAAATTTCAATTTACGGGTTAGACATACATTTTAGCACGCGCCACATGTCTTGAGCTGTATTAAGTTGAAATAGACACAGAGCTGATAATTTCGCAATGTTCTAACCTTATTTGCTGTAAAAGGCAGGTCCAAAAGGCGATTTGACGTGTTTCTGTCACCATTCGTCGCACATAAAGCAGAAGTTTGCTTTTGCCTTTTACACAACGTCCGATGTACATTGCCATGCCCGATGTACATTGGGGCGGGGAAAAAGTCTAAAAGGGTCTTCGCCCGTACTTTTTTCTCACCCGTTTAGAGTTTTCCCCGCTTCTAATAACTGCCCCTGGGTCTTCGAGGATGACGTCTTTCATGATTGTCTTGAATTGACTCCATGTTCACTAAGAGATTTATAACCCGATGGTAAAAAAAATATTCAAGGTACACCAACCTCTATTAAGCGGCCAGCCCCTATTAAGCGGCCACCTTCCATTTCCCCGAGGGTAGCCCACTGTATTATATGTAAACCAAAAATAATTGCACAACGCGAAAAGACCTAGGTACGAGTCTAGCGTTACAGTATTTACGCATGGCGTGTAGGTAGTGGTTGTCTAGTAAAAGATGACAACACGGGCAATGGTTTACTCAACAAGATTGTGTGCTCCCTGTGGTTCCAAGCCTTACGGACCCTTACGTATTAGGATAGAAATTGTCCTGCCCCTACCCTCTAAAATGGGAAAACAGCATTGCGTGACAAACAAACAAGGAACCGCTGCAAGCAAGGATTCAAGCAGCAATAGCTCAAACGATGATCAAACGTAATATTTTGGTGTAGTGCAAAGCAAGCAACTATCTACAAATCACTTAGCAGTTTTTGACTTAGATGCAGTGGGGATCATATGTGTCGAAAGAGGGTCATAGATTCATGGTATTCGACCATTAAATAAGTTGACAGTTGGCAATGTACATCGGACGTTGTGTAAAAGGCAAAAGCAAACTTCTGCTTTATGTGCGACGAATGGTGACAGAAACACGTCAAATCGCCTTTTGGACCTGCCTTTTACAGCAAATAAGGTTAGAACGTTTCCAAATTATCAGCTCTGTGTCTATTTCAACTTAATATAGCTCAAGACATGTGGCGCGTGCTAAAATATATGTCTAACCCGTAAATTGAAATTTGACGACGGATGGTCAAATATCTGCATTTTTAACACAATTAAACTTGCACAAAAATATTTGAATGTTTTAAAGACGGAAGAATGATGCAGTTTTGCATGCGAGGCTCTCAAACTTGTTTAATAAACGGATTTTAACGGAATTTGGTAATTTGCACATTTCTTTGAAATAAAAGGATATTTTGCCAAAAAAGACTATCCAGTAGTTTTTGTCATACCCTAGCCTATCTAACGTAAAAATATGAGCGAAATCGAATTTTGGACCCTTGCTTCGAAATTAGGAATCTGTCTGATTTTTACAGGCAGGCACTCTTAATGCAGGTCTTCAGTTGCTTGGTGACAATTTTGCTTTGTACCCCTAAATAAGGTAGAACTAAGATTATTTCCTTTTTAGGGACTGTGGTGGTTGGATTCTTCGGTTTGCGTTGCTGCCTGTTCAAAACGTCATTAATGTTGTGATTGATAACACCCGCAGGGTATCCATTTTGTAACAACAACTTCCTCAGTTCATTCAAACAAGAGCGCAAAAGAGAAGGTGACGAACAGATACGGAAACAACGAAAAGTGAGATATTGATATTGACATATTGATATTGATATAATTGAGATATTGTTTATTCAGTATTTTACCATTTTTTAGTTGTAAGCAATATGACGTCATCACAGATCTACTTTGCATGGCAGAATAACGTCAATATCTTTAAAACGAAAAAAGATATTTCAAAAAGAAAAACGCGATTCTTCTGTATTTTGAAAGGCCTTTCAAATAAGCCAGAATAATTTTTTATGTCATATGCACTATGCCACTATGACCAAATTCTCGATATCCATTTTTTTTTACATTTTTTTTCTGAAAATAAAAAAAGATTAACTACTCCTTGCTTTTCGCTCGCTATTTTATCTATACAATTAAGTTACACAATAATTCTCTTCTCATCACAGATTTTGTCAGCAAAATCTCTCCTAAGTACAGGCTCGAAAATTTAGGTTAAAATTTACATGCAATGATGCTCCTGCTTTGGTTTACTCTGGTCAATCTACATTTCGAACATTAGAACTCACGTTTCTCGGACCTTTATCTTCGAGAATTTACGGCCGCCATTAATTTTCCTTGTTCTAAGTGTTGGTTAAGAATTGGAGTAAATGACGTCGTTTTCTTAAAAATACCACACGGGTTGAAATTATAATGACAATTAGTGTAGAAAATTGCACGAATATCAGAGCCAAAGTTTTTGGTATTCGTCATGCGAATAATAAGATTGCAGTCCACTGCCACGAACTCGGGTAAAAACGTTGCTTGAAACTTATCGTTCTCAATTTACAGTCCTACTGTGAAGTTGGTTCACATCGGCAACAGAAAATGGAACTTCGATTTTATGAACTAGGCAACTATTTGCTTGTACTGGTAATACTTGTCTGTTCGTCAAATGGTTCTAATGGTAAAGTTTTTCTCCTTTTGTAACTTTAAGGCATTACTTTAGTCACAGTCCGTTTTTTTTTCTTGGAGTTGTCATAACTGCACTGTTCTAATTCTTTTCATCTCTATAATTCAAGTCATTGATGTTGGTGGTAAAACTCTCAGCCGAGGTACAGATAGAGGAATGGCTTACGCCAAATTTAAGGCTCACAAATTCTCCTTCCTCGACATCACCAACATTGGTTCGGATTATGTTCTCAAAGGCAGTGAGTGTGGGCTTGCCTGCGTCAACATACCGTCATGTTTCTCCTTTAACCTGGCTACATTCTCAGATATTAACAACGGAAAAATCTTATGTGAGTTGCTCCCATCCGACATTTACAACAATTCCAAGAAATTCGTCGCAAGCCATATTTATCATCACTATAGCATCGCGGTAAGTGAAAACTCAACTTTAAAACATTGAAAATTTCTATCTGTTTCTTTTTTTCACCTTTTAAAGTCGTGTCTTAGTTTGAATTGCTGAAAAAACTAAGCCTGAAAAGAAAAAAAAACACTTAAAAGAACTCGGAGCTCCTTTATTTTGAATTTACTGTAAATAAAATATAACTTTCAAAATTAAAACGTTCAGCAGTTTCCTAAGATATGAGGGTTCAGTTTATTTTAACTTAAAGCTTCTTTCAACTTCTACTCCTCTAGCTCAGTGACGTTTCTACTCTAATTACTTTCAAATCGTCGCGGAGGCCATGCTTAATTACGTAGCCAAGGGTTCTAATGGGACAGGTGGTAACTTTGTTGACATCCTACTAAATGTCACGTCATTTCTCGAAAGTTCGACCATCTTTCATTTCTGAATTGAAAGTGTGAACATTGCTGGGTTTGAATTACCACAACAGTTTAGTCTTTCGGAAGGCCTTTACAGCCCATTTTTGGCGGATTTCCTTTTCAAACGGAAGAGCTGATATTGCTATAGCTCAAAACTAAAAATCTTTGAGTGTAGCACCTAAAAACAAAAAATAAGGATATTAAAAAAGGAGTAAATTTCTTACCCATGTGGATTGTCTGTTTAATTGGAGGACTTGGCCAAAAATTATCCGTCAGGTGTAAAATCTTAAACTTGTTAAAACGAGACTCTAAAAACTGCTTGATTGCCACTAGCCATGCAAATACTAAATATCAGGGAAAGTAATAAACTTTTAAAACAGAGCCGACAGAGCGCCTTGGTATAACTGCTCGGCACGAGGAGATCCTTTTCTTTTCCTTTTCAGTCTCCATGCATTAGTTGGCCCTGTCAGAACAATGGAACTTGTGCTGCACATTACGAGAAGAACAGCTATGTGTGCGTATGTGCCAAGGGATACACAGGGAAATATTGTGAAACAGGTAGCTGTTGTAGGTAGCAGGTAGTATTGTGAAACGTTCTAGCGTTTTGTAACGAACAGCGGTAACAGGACTGAGCCCAATTCGATTTGCGGTCATACACGTGGCCCACACTGAACCGAAGAGCGGAGCTTGTTTAACAATTAACTCTCAATTACGACCAGTTATACTGAGGCCATCCAACTTGTGTGTGCAATTTGAAAGTTCAATGAAGATCTCAAGATGCAAAAGACTAAGCCCTACATCGTGCACTAAGCGTATAAATTCAGTTGGAACCTGTGCGCATGATGCAGGCTATTTGGGATACACTCGTGAGCACCTTCACCAGAACGTGGACGGACACAAATTTATATTGAAGTCGTAATTCATTTACAAACATTGCCAAGTCGAACAAAATGCTCGGGTACCACAGCAAACAGTGCCTGCGAAATGCAAAATGTACCAGTAAAAATGGTTGCCTCTTTAAGTAGATGCTATTCACAGACAAACTCAAACCAGAACTGGACGTGCAAGCAGATCCAGTTCACGCTAAACTCTTTGTTTAGTCACATGTTCAGTCCTTATGTTGGATCTCGCATCTGACAAGCCACCGAAGCAGGTAGCAACAGGTACCGCGAGAAACTTCAGAAAACAAAAAAAAAATGTTAGTCAGAAACCAGTTGTCATGGAAACATCGGGATCCTTGAGTATCAGGACATTTTTTTTTTTTTTTTAAATTGTTATTATCACTTTCTGTGTTTTTATTATTATTTTCATTTCCAATCAGATATAGATGAGTGCTCTAGCAACCCTTGTCTCAACAAGGGAACTTGCACCGACCGAGTGAATGGGTTCACGTGCAGCTGTGTATCGGGATTCAGTGGAACACGTTGTCAAACAGGTTAGTGTCTACATGCCAGTTATTCGTTAGAGAAGTTGCGTGCAACATTCGTAAAGAGAACCAAGAGACTTTGAGTATAGTTTGTAGTAACCTCTCTAAGATTTAATAATATAATAGCTCTAAACGACGATCAAGTCATGGGACAATTTTGCCACAAAACAGCACATGTACTTCTTTGGAGTATAATTTACTTAACTCTGGCCACACTTATAGAGTAGACCATATTTCTGGTGTTTCAGTGAGACCAGGGCCGAAGTGGTTTTAAGGCTATGACACTAAGAAATTGAAAGCAATAAAGCTTGGAGGATGTATGTTAGGTCAAAAATGATTGCTTTTAACAAAAATGAGCTGTAAACTTGAGTCGGCGATATATTTACGTGATACTGGTCAGCGGATACCTTGTCTTGACAGGTGTCAATTGAGCATAACATGGATGTCCAATATCAAAAAGTACATGGTAAACCAAGGCTGCATGTCTCTGTCGACCTATTAGCTGGAGTATGGCCACCATGTTGAGCGACTCCGTCGTCGTCGTCGTCGTCGCCGTCATGCGCCCGCGCCCACGAGTAATACCGCTAGCAATGATAACCATGAGAAAATCAACTCATGGGTTTCGTATTCTTTCCTATATGATAAATGGGACTCCGCTTGGCGGCCCTTGGGGCCGCCGGAGCTCCGCTATGATAGAATACGAGATGACGTTGCTTCTATTTCTATTTATTGTTATTTTTATCTCGAATTAGATATCGATGAATGCTCTAGTAGCCCATGTCTCAACAAGGGAACTTGCACCGACCGAGTGAATGGGTTCACGTGCAGCTGTGTACCGGGATTCAGTGGAACACGTTGTCAAACAGGTTAGTGTCTACATGCCAGTTATCCTTTGGAGAAGTTGCATGCAACATTCGTAAAGAAAATAAAGAGACTTTGAGTATAGTTTGTAGTAACCTCTCTAAGATTTAATAATATAATAGCTCTAAACGACGATCAAGTCATGGGACAATTTTGCCACAAAAACAGCACATGTACTTCTTTGGAGTATAATTTACTTAACTCTGGACACAGTTATAGAGTAGACCATATTTCTGGTGTTTCAGTGGGACCAGGGCGGAAGGGGTTTTAAGGCTATGATACTAAGAAATTCAAAGCAATAAAGCTTGAAGGATGTATGTTAGGTCAAAAATGATTGCTTTTAACACGAACCTATGATAGAGTACGAGACTCTACTTCTATTTATTGTTATTTTTTTTAAATCTCGAATTAGATGTCGATGAATGCTTCAGTAACCCATGTCTCAACAAGGGAACTTGCACCGACCGAGTAAATGGGTTCACGTGCAGCTGTGTACCAGGATTCAGTGGAACACGTTGTCAAACGGGTTAGTGTCTACATGCCAGTTACTCTTAAAAGAAGTGGCATGTAACATTCGTAAATAAAATCAAGAGACTTTGAATTTAGTTTGTAGTAACCTTATCAAAAATTAAATAATAGCTCTGAGCGACGATCAAGTCATAGTAAAATTTTGCCACAAAGACACCACACGTACTTTTTTGGAGTATAATTTACCTAACTTTGGCCACATTTATAGTAGACCATACTTTTGGTGTTTCAGCGAGACTAGTGCGGAAGGGGTTTTAGGACTATGACACTGAGAAATTGAAAGCAATAAAGCTGGGAGGATGTACATCAGGTCAAAAATGGATGCCTTTAACAGGGACCTATGATAGAATACGAGATGACGTTGCTTCTATTTCTATTTTATTGTTATTTTTTATCTCGAATTAGATGTCAATGAATGCTCTAGTAACCCATGTCTCAACAAGGGAACTTGCACCGACCGAGTAAATGGGTTTACGTGCAGCTGTGTACCGGGATTCAGTGGAACGCGGTGTCAAACAGGTTAGTGTCTATGAAATGACGTGATTGTGAATTAATTTGTGTTTCCATGCAGTTTTTTAATAAAGCTTTTCACACATTAACATCTCTGTCATAACAATGGTCTCTGTGTTCTACAACAATTTATACACATGGAACATACACCAAGTGAGATATTGTTTACAATAAAAATGAATGCCTTGAAGAAATAGAGGGCCTAATACTATATTCCTTTGGAAATATCTTAGGTAGCCATTGTTACTTTGAAAATTTTTTTTTTTTTTCTTTTTTTTTAATCCAGACCGCCCATATGTACACTGTTCATATATTGACTGACAGGAGTCGTACTGTAGCTGATACTTGAAGATCACTATTATTTATACAAAGACATGTCGATTATAAGTTATTATAATCTTTGCACACCAACGGATGACATTCCTTCCAATGATATAAAATGTACTTCACTATTAGTTGCTTATTGAATGTCGGTTGTGAATCAAATGCAAGGGCGGGGTAGGTACCCCCTAACTTTCACAACGGCAGGCTCTGCCCTGAGATGCAAACTAACTGTTATGAACTTGGCAACTTGGTTCAGCAAATGCAAATTGCTTTAAACAAGAAACTGGAACATTGCACTAAAACAATGCAAAGTCTCAATCAAAGAAGCATTCAGACTGTTTAATTAGTTGTACGTATAAATACAACTATGTATTTGTTAAGCTTTGTCAGAATGACATCGTCACGATAAATACTGATGTTCTTGCTTAGTAAATCTGAATGTGCAGTTCCAGAAAATATTCTCACCCAATGCTCATGCATGAGCAGTCTTTGGAAATCCAAAAATATCAGGAGGAAGGAGCCCTTAAAGGAAAACCCTCCATGTGGGGTAGGGATCTTTTTTGAAGAAAACAATGTCTGCGAAATCATTAATTACAAAATATGCTTTTAAAATATCTCACTTGGTAATTCCAACTTTCAGAAAATTTTGTAATCCAGACTGCCCAATTCATACATTTGACAAGTTGACACCTGGCATGTTTGCAAATTTGTGCTTGAACATCACATTAGGATCGTTGGTCAACTGAAAACAGTTGGTTAATATACGTACACGGTACATATTTATTGCTGTAGATAGTTGCCCACCAACAGACAATTGTATTAATTTAGATAACATATATGTTGGCAGCTGAATTATAATTCATTATTACGAGTGAAAAATCGTGTATGAGCCGTCTACATGTAGCAGCCCTCCACCACAAAACCATCAAAGATATGATATGATATTTTCAAACTCTCTGAAATTTCAGATCATTCAAGTTTAACATGCGCAATTCTTTAACAGTGTGTTTGCTTTAATTCACTTTACACATGGCTGCACGGTATCCAGTATAGGCAGATTTTTATGTTTACCTTCAAAAATAAATTGCATCTTTCATTACGTGTTGTTTTAATGACAAATATCTAAGGACAAGAAGTCATAAGCATAAAACTTTCGGGTTTGAAGAAACACATGAAACTTTCCTTGTACCTCTCTTGCTGCCTGCATATGCGGTCCATAAACTGGTACTGCATGGACAATATTCTTTATTTTTCTTATCACATTATTTAAAACGTCGCTGTTGTTCCTAAAAAAGTAAATACATGTAAATTTACATGTCTTTGGCAGACGTCAAATATCTTTACATGATGTACAATGCACATCATGTCTCACGGAGAACTTGTGACAATATTAACATTTTTCTTACTTCCATTGTAACTTTTTCAGTAACTTTTTGCAATGTTATTTTCCCACACTTGAAGAATTACTTGGTAATTCGCCTGTGGAGTCTCTATTCGCAGAGAGTGAAAACAATTAAAATTAAATCCTTCAAGCCCTTTTTAGCGAAAGAGAAGTTGGTCATATTTTAAAGTTTATAGCTTTACATAACTCCTTGTATATAACCTCTCACAAATGCACAGACAGGAGGTGTGTTGAAGGACAGATGGTCCCAACTTTCTGTACTTTTTCCCCTTACCTATAATCTAATTCGCAACCATCACTAACGTCAGGTTATGTATGTGTTTATTTTGTTGTCTTCTGTAATGAAAAAAAACTGACATTTAAAACCATCCATACAGTACATACTCAATAACACTGCTAGCAATGTTACCATCATGTTTAATACCATTGAACACACCAATGGTTTGGAAATTAAGTGAATAAAATATGTCAGTTTGTAGGTGTTAAAACTGTTCTGTCAAAGTTGTTTCTGGTGCACAGTCAAGGCAGGATAACAGTATATAGTGCACAGCAAGGGCCACTGATACACACATGTTAGTTATTAGTTAGAATTTTGTGTGGACTCTAGGTTGCAAAAATAGAGGTTCCTGAGACAATTTAGCAGAGCTGAGCAACATATCCATGAATAGTTTTACTCGTCATGAAAGCCACCCATTTCTATCTCATTTAAGATTTTTTTTCTTTTTTTTTTTTTCTACATGTAAAATCCATCACCTGCAAAACACGAAAAATGAAAGAAAAATAGTTAGTCACGGAATCCTGTGTACCCTGCATTAAGAAAGTTCATGTCTATAAAATACATATGATAGGGCTAACCCTGTAACATCATACAAGGTTTTAATTTACCATGACAATATACGATTATCTATCTGTGCTTAAATGAAAATTAACATTTAAGCCATGAGTTATTTTTCTTCTTGTTGTTTTGCTTTTGTTCCATATTCTTAGGTTAGATTCTTTCTTTCAGCATTCATAGAATATTAACTTAAAGAATAGAAGTAAATAAAATTCACGTACATGAAAATGTCAACTTCCATTACGCTTTCTTGTTCGCTGCGTCTGTCTTTTTGATACAAGCTTAATGCCGTCGTGTTAAATTCAATGACATTTATTTAACAGAACTACTAGGGTCAAAACCCAAATCCTTTCTTGGTTTCCAATCATGACAGAATAATAAATTTTACAGTCTAAGAAGCGGTTGTCCATAGTAACACAAAGAAAGCTTCAAAATGTGCCTTGATACTAAGCTTATGTAGAAATACGGTTTATTATCATATGACTCATACGGCCCCGCGCGCAATTTACTTGGAAAACCAAAACAAAAAAGGTCCCGTATGAGGGCCGTGTGCCACGAAGTGATAGGACCGGAAAAACGCGTAACGGCCCCACTAGAAATACGTACGGCCCTAAAAGGAAAGCGTACGGCAAAATCGATGCGAGATAATGGCAAAAACACTTTATTTTTTTGCTGTAAAGTTTTGTTTCCTTTAAAATGAGTAATGAACGTGAGCATTTCTGAAAAATTCTGAGAGCAAATTTTACTATCCAGTCAAACTGTCCGGCATGCAGAACTACTTCAGTCGCCAACACACTCGGAAAGCACAGAACGAAAGTCAACACTCCTCACAAGTGAAGAAGTTCACAACTTTCTCAGAAGTCAACAACAAGCAAACAGGTTGTCAAGAAAACAACTTTTCCGGATGAACTGTCCGATAATTAACCTTTCGAATAAGCAAACAGACTCTTGAGGCGAAACTTCTTTCAGTGGAAAGCATGGGTCAAAAGCAAGAAAACAACGTGAGGAAAACAAAATACGACATAAGTTTAATGTTTTCTTCAGTTTTCTTCGAGTTTCCAGAGTTTCTGGGAGAAGTTGGTTGAACCAGAGAAACCACAAACATACCTTGTGTACAGTAGGATAAATTGCTCTGCAGTTTCTACATCACTGTTGTTTGAAGAGACAAAACTGAGTACGAACACAAGTTCAGAGTTCGTTACCGTACAGTTCATCCAGATAATAAAACTCGCTTGAATTTCCACTACACAGCAAGGCCAGCAAAGGCAGCAAACCCAGGCACTGTTTGCAGGAGCCAACATCGGTCTCATTAATATTCAGTTGCTGGTTCTCCCTTGTTCAAGAGAATCCAAGAGGTAGACAAATAGCTTGAAGCGACGCCGACATTTTATTGAGTCTTCAAATGAAGCTTGAAGATTTGAGAACATTTGCAGCGAGGCGTGAAGCGAACGTTTGTCACTCGCTAAGTTTTTGATGGTTTTCACATATTTTTGACAGCTTTATGTCAACTTTCTGTTGTCATTTTAAACAGGTTAGCCAATCCCGTTTGCATGAGTCGTAATTGTGGACTCACATCTAGAAACAAAAATGAGAAAACGAGTCGTGTTTTTCGATGAATGGTGAGTTTCTTGTTCGACGTGAAGAAATAAATGACAAGTTTTTATTATAGAATCCTTTTTGTATCTCCGCGCGCGGCCTTTTGATGTTATGTAATCGCGTCCCATTTATGTTCAAACAGAATTTTCAAAATTTTCAGCACTAAAGGCTGGTTTTCACTAACGACGGAGTCGTAGTCGCAGTCGTAATCAGAAGCGTAAAGCGATACGATCTAGTGAAAATCAAACCGACGGAGTCGGAAGAACACCCCAGTCCGCTTATGACTCCGTCACTTACGATCTAGTGAAAACTAGATTGCCGAAGTCGGAAGCAAAACCGGAAGAATAAACCAATCACAGTGCTCGATTCCGGGTCTTGTGATTGGTTGGTTCTTCCGCTTCTACTTCCGACTCCGATAATCTGTTTTCACTAAATCATAAGCGACGGAGTCGTAAACGGAATCGGAAGAAATGGAAACGTTCTAATTCTTCCGACTCCGATTCCGTCGAGCTCATGACTCCCGCTTACGACTCCGATTTTTGATTTTCACTAGGTCGTAAGCACTCTTCCGTCTCCGACTACGACTCCAACTCCGACTCCGTCGCTAGTGAAAACCAGCGTTAAGTGGTCATATGGCAAAATGCTTATTAACTGAGTAAGGTCGGGCCGGACGGAAAATAGTTGGCTCTCGGTCAGGACGTCCTGACCGAGAGCCAAATATTTTTCCGTCAGGCCCGACCTTACTCAGTCAATAAGTACACATTTTTTTTTAACTCAGTTCGCGAAAGAGCGGCATTCAACAATTTCTGCAATCTGATTGGTTCCGGAAGCGGGCGGAATTGTCGTGTTGACCTGTTTTTGTGAACGAAAGTACTATCGGTAATCGTCAATCTTAACTTTTTACACTTTCCTTATCGATTAATCAACGCAAATCTACCTCTGTTTACTTTTAAATACGTTGTAAACTGAGGCTGCATGTCTCCGTCAACTTATTAGCTGGAGTATGGCCGCCATGTTGCTCGACGTCATCGTTGTCGTGTGAACAGGCCCAAGAGCAATACCGCTTGCCATTGTTACCATAAGAAATGCAATTCACGGGTATCTTTGAGAATGGGGCTCCACTTGGCGGTCTTTCGGGCCGCCGGAGCTCCGTTGATATACTAAAAGCACGTACAGTATAAATGGAAACGAATCTATTCAATGTAACACTATGGCAGTCGAAGTATATGTCGTAGCATAACACGATACCACTGATAAAATGGAAGAAACATTGCTGAAAGACTATGGATCCCTGATAAGATTTTCAGTAAGACCTTCAACTGTACAATAAGTAGTGCGAGTATGTGTGCTCAATTAACACAGATTAACAGAACTGGTCAAGACATATTATATCAGTTTAGGAAATAATTAGTGGTCTCAGTGGTATGCACTTCATAAGCAAATGATTAATGAGACCCTGCTGCTGTGCAATTTAATATATGACAGCCACGCCCATACAGGGGGGGGGGGGCAGAACTAACAGTAAAAGCGAGAAGATTTGGCTCCTTGGCCACACTAAAAGGAAATTTATATGGGTAACCAAATTGCAACCCTCCCCCCTCCCCCCCCCCCCCCCTGTGCTGGGTAGATGCAAGAAACAGAGACAAAAAACACTGATTATAGTAGCAAAACATGGGTGGCAGGGAAGACAGAGCCTATCTCCCCTAGAGTAGCGGCGTCTCTAGGGGAACCTATGTTATTAAGGGGGCCAGAAGAGGGGTACCCTTCTGGGAGGACAATAGGTCAGATGGTACGATGGCATCATCCTGGAGAGATTCGGACGTATTTCCTTGGGGTAACATAGGACAGACCAGAAGAGTGGTACCCTTCTGGGAGGACAATGGGTCAGATGGTACGATGGCACTATCCTGGAGAGATCCGGACCTATTTCCAAGGGTGGCCACAGCACTTACTGTGGGGCAAAGTGCAGCCTAGGTTGCACTTCCCTTCCACTGAAAACTTTTATTGACTAAGCAGCTATGGTTTACACACAATATAAGAAATAGAACGTGGCAGTGAATGAACCGAGAAGGTTCAGCAGGCGAAAGGAGTTGGGAGGGGTGTGACACGCTGAAATCACATGAGAGCATGGTGGAAAATCACTGGGAGCTTTGTCGTATGATTGCCCATATGGTAAAACGATTGCGTTACATTGGACATTAACCTAAGGCTATTGCACAATGGCTAATAGGGGGAAGATAACAGAATTGTGACAACCTTAGATGAGAGCTATGATGTAGACTACAGAGCTCATTGACCACAGTTTAAATGCTTAAACTTCTAGCATAAGTGAAACGAGTCATATTCCACTTGTCAATACCAACTATACTTTATTGCTTGATGTATTTTAATAGCTTGAGAGTAAAGAACAATCACGCAATAAAGGGCTAGATAATATTAGATAATAAAATCAGTGCTACTCTTTGGTGTGTTTGGTGTAGTATAGATCCGAAAGCATACCCATCTTAACTCCCCAACACGCCGCAAATCACCGTTCCTCAGAAGAGACTCACCGACCCCTCCATCGCAGAATTATCTGCCTTTCCTCTATTCCCCCACCCCACCTAACTCCACCTAGCACTGCTGATATGTTGATGTGCTGATACCTTTACCTTGTCATACTGTAAGGTTCATGTTGTGTGTTTGTTATACTCCAGGGCCCAGTTGTTTGGGGGTCCTGTGCCCAGCCTAGGCTAGATAACGCTATCCACCAGATAAAACGCTATTTAGTGGATAAGTGTTAACAAAACAAACCACGCTATCCACTGGATAGCGTTATCCACTTTTCGAACAACCCAGGCGTTGAGAACGACGCAATAAATCCGCGGTTAAACTCAACGTTTGACTTTATTTTTACTAGGAAAAACCTCAATGGCACGAAATGTGAAGCGCAGCCTTACTTGTGGTACTGGCTCCATTATCTGTGTGGCTGGCTTGTTCCTACACCTATTGCACTCACTGCATTCATTCTCCCACGCTCTTATTTCCTCACGTGCTGCAACAATCCAGAATCTTCCACTAATCTGCGATAGTACAAAGTTTGTCCCAGCACTGTGGTTAGACAACTCGTGGTAATGCTTTACCACCAATCTTGTCACTCACTGACCTCTTGGCAGTATAATGGGAAACCTGACATCGCGCGGAAGACATTCAGCGAATTGAAGTCGACCACCACATCGCAGCACACCTTGATCGTCCAACCAAGGACATAGCTTGCTCTGTGGACTCTTCTTTGGAATATCCTTTCCCGTTAATAATGCCGTGTACTCTTCGGGAAATGTCTCCAACTGTGCTCGACTAATAATTTCCTCCTCTGCATCTTCAATTTCTTCTGGCAACAGTTCTTGTCCTTTTATTCTTTCTTTTGGACTGCGCATATCGTAGATCAGTCGCCACACCCTGGCCTGTAGCCGCACTAAGCGTGTCCAACTTGAAAAGTGTGTGGGTTCAAGCCCTCTGACAGTAGACACTTTGGTCCATGCCACCAGAGTGAGTTCTCCAATAGCTCATCTGGTGTTGCTCCCCTTGTGCACAGATCAGCTGGAATTTCTCCTGTCGGTACATGTTGCCACTGCGATGGCTCTGTCACCATCTGTATCTCTCCGATACAACATAGGGAAAAAGGGACGAAAGCTCCACCTATGACCCCGAATCCACCACACCGCATCCATGCTGTCGGAATAAAATGTTAGAGATTGCATGGGTAGTCCAAGTACAAGCGTTAAATGCTGTGTAAAGCGCAAGCCCAATACAGCTCCTGCAAGTTCCAACCGAGGCACTGTCAGGCTTTAATGGTGCTACCTTACACTTTGAAGCGACCAAACGACTTGAAACGGTAGCATCGTTCTATACACACTGTAAATATACAACAGTCCCATAAGCTTGCAGTGAAGCATCCACAAATGTGATGACTCTCTTAGCGACTACCTCCTTTACTTCACGCAGACATCTAGGCACCTGCACATTACCTAGGCTCCTAAGCTCATACCAACTTCCGATTCTACTTGCAATTTCATCATGAATAACATCGTCCCAGTCATAGCCCCTTGCCCACAGTTCCTGAAGCAGGATCTTCGCCTTGATAACGAAAGGACCCACAAACCCGAATGGGTCGAATACGGTGGCAACCTTCCTCAGTACATTTCGCTTTGTCACTGGAAGCTCTGTAGATATGTTTGCAGCTGAAATAGTAAACGTATCTTCGGTAATATTCCAGGAAACACCAAGTGTCTTGACAACAGGTTCCTGCCCCGCAGTAATCGACAACTCAGTAGCTCTGTCGGCTTCAGGCGTGGCTGCAACAACTTCCAGAGAATTTGATACCCATTTCCTCGCCTGCATGCCTGCAATTACCCACAGACTGTCCAGCTCTTTGTACAACTGAATGCCACCTTGCACTGTTTCCACACTATCAATCGAGTTATCCATGTGAGTGGATTTGAGCACAATTTCAACTGCCAATGGATACACATCCTAGTGCCTTTTGGCATTCTCTTGAGCGACAAACTGAGCCTCCATTGGTGCAGAGTTTTTACCAAACACTATTCGACTGAACTCATAGACATCACATCATCACGGCTAGAATCAAGGTCCCTCCATAATAGTCGAAAGTAAGAACGATCTCTCTCTTCAATCTCCACCTGCAAATACATTTCCTTAATGTCACATGTCAAAGCTATGGGGTTTTCCTGAACCGAATAAGCGTATCAAACAAATCCTTCTGCAATTTAGGTCCTGCACAAATGGCATCATTCAATGATACACCGTCCGTTTTTGCAGAACAATCGAACACAATGCGTACTTTAGTCGTAGTCTTGTCCATACGAATAACTGGGGAGTGAGGCAAATACCAAACTTCCGGTGGCAACAGCTCATCTGGTTCGACCCTTCGCAAGTAACCTTTCTCGACATAAGCCTGGATAATTTGCGAGTACTCTGTTCCTAGAGCACAGTTCTTCTTCAATTTATTTTCTTTGTTGCATAACCGGGATAATGCTGTGTGATGATTATCAGGTAACAGAGGCTTATCCTCTCTCCACGGTACTCCCACTTAGTATCCATTTCCAGTGTAACTAATCGATTCCTTAAGTTTCTTCAAGGCTTCGCTCCTCTTCGGTGAAAATCACAGTGTCATGTCTCTCAATGCCACAGTTTTCTATCTCCCAGAATCCCTTCAAGGTACGATCAATATCACTGCAAACATCATTGACGTTGACATTGGGCTCTCTGGTAAACAAAGTACGGCTAGTGTGTGCCCTTGCTCCTGTCCACTACTTTCCTTCTGGTGAGCCAATGCACGTCCAACCCAAAGGCCCCAGGCGAGCAACTGGGTCCCCCTCCTCACCACGTACATCTTGGGCAGGTTCAGCAAAGTCACATTCCTTAAGGTGAGACCATCTATCCTTACTTTGTTTCCAGTTCTCTACCTTGTAGTTTCCAGTTATCCTTTTAGGGCAAGTCTTTACTTTAATGTCTTTACTAAACTCCCCATCAAGGCTCTCAGTTGTCGCATCCAATGGCATTGACTTGAATGTTTCCACCTCATTGTTCAAAACATTAACTGTAACTGTGTGGTATCTCTCCTTGAGACCAAGAACTCCTGCAACCTCTTCATTAAGAAAGGTCTCTTCATTAAGAGGACAGACGCACAAAAAACTGCCAATTTGTTTTTTACAATAACAAGACTCCAAAGTGGTCAAATGCTGGGAATAAATGACGGGAAAAGTCGCCGTAAACTTGCCGTAAACAAAGCTAAGTGAATTTTATTCAAAATGACCTGAACATTGTCGATAGCTTTTCTCGCTTTATGATTAGCTACTTGAGAAAGTCAATAAAATCCCATTGGTTAAAAAGTTGACAGTTTGACAGCTGAACATTGAACTCTTGAAAGCTTGCACAAATTAAAATTTTATCCATTTGTACTCTTATGGATAAAAATGAGCCAGTCAGCGCCAGAGAGAGAGGGTTAATTTTTTTTTTGGGGGGGGGGGGAGGGTCATCCGAAAAAATGACTGCTGGAGGGGGACTATGTAAAAAAAAAAATTGGTAAGTTGAGGGGGGTCTTGCGATTGTTTTATGATGCTTCCCAAATTCCGAAAGCCCCTCCCCCCTCCCTCATAAAAATGAACGGTCCCTTAGAGAATAGTTCGTAGTAACTTTGTCGAAATTGAATAATAGCTCTTGGCGACGATCAAGTCGTAGTACAATTTTGCCACAAAGGCACCACACCAACTTCTTTGGAGTATAACTTACTTAGCTCTGGCCACACTTATAGCAGACCATATTTCTGGTGTTTCAGTGGGAACAGGGCGGAAGGGGTTTTAGGACTATGACACTGAGAAATTGAAAGCAATAAAGCTTGGAGGATGTATGTTAGGTCAAAAATGATAGAATACGAAATGACGTTGCTTCTATTTCTATATATTGTTATTTTTGTTTTTATCTCGAATGAGATGTCGATGAGTGCTCTAGTAACCCGTGTCTCAACAAGGGAACTTGCACCGATCGAGTGAATGGGTTCACGCGCAGCTGTGTATCGGGATTCAGGGAAACACGGTGTCAATTCCAGCAGTGCCCACCCCCCCCCCCCCGCCCCCTCCTCTCCAGACTAACCCTCGGGTATTAGCTTTTAAAAAAAAAAATGGGCAAATTCCCGATGGTGGGAATCCTCGCTTTCCAACACCTCTGCAGTTTTTTTTTGTTGTTGTTGTTGTTGTTTTTTTTGTTTTAATCAGTGAATAAAGGGTTCCCCTTTTCAGTATTTTAATGCAACGGTAAGAGTTCAAGGACGACAGTACATGTTAGTTGATTCTGATTACATTTATTTATTTTTATTTTGTTTTTAACAGTTTGCTCGAGGATAGCGTGGCATCAAATATTTTGTTGTATAACTGACCATTTGTTTTGAATATTTCGACTAGAATAAAGACAACCCCATTTAAAATGTTTACAATTAAACAATTATGATTGCTTTAGAAATCTCACAACTTTAATATTTTATTTCAATACTTGATTAAGGGTTCGTTAAATCAATAAACAAAAAATCTAAACCTAGATCGCATCATTTGAATTCGCAAACCTAAAGTTTTTTAAAGTGCACTCCAGGTTGATTTAAAAAATGCCAGGCTAGTTTTGAATGCGAAATGCGAAATAGTCGTGTTCACGCTGATTGTTTCCGATCTCTCGAAATGTGATAAACAATATATAGTTCAAGTTGTTGCTTTATTCATATGCTTACAAGTAATGCTGATATATCTAAAACTGAGAAAACATACCTTTAAAAACATCCACAAGGTTGTCTAGTCCCTAAAGGAGTAGCCAATCTTCAACAAACGTCTCGTCTTTGCCGATGAATTCCACCATGGCACTTTCGAAAACACGTGTGTCAAATGTCAATTTTGCCAAAGAAACACCACATGTACTTCTGTGGACTGTACTTAACTCTGGACACACTTATGAAGTAATTCTTGTTTCTGGTGTCTTGAGACCATGGAGGAAGAGGTTTTTAAGCTATTAGATTAAATATTGAAAGCACTGAAACTTGGAGGAGTTATGTTAGGTCCAGAACTGTTGCCTTTAATAAGGTCCTATGATTTAAATATCAATGTGATGTTATTTACGTGTAATGTGTCACTATGATTAACTCGTGGTTATCACTAAAGTAAACAAACCTTCGGTGATTTACATTCAATGTAATTCTGATTGCTAAGGAGTCAATACATTTACTGGGGAAGGCCACAGAAAGACCACTCCCCCCCCCCCCCCCCCATTCCCGCCAAGGCTCAACAATGTTGACCAGTCAACAAATGCGAGCGCAGACTGGGTCGGGGATGGGATGTTTGGCCATCCGTGCTTTCTAAATTAAAATACACATCTTACATTCGCCACTAAAGCTTCGAAGCATTTGTCGAAAAAATGCCCGGA
This sequence comes from Orbicella franksi, assembly GCF_964199315.1. Taxonomy (NCBI): domain Eukaryota; kingdom Metazoa; phylum Cnidaria; class Anthozoa; order Scleractinia; family Merulinidae; genus Orbicella; species Orbicella franksi. Next base: position 25,757,368 of record NC_138147.1, read on the forward strand.
CGGTTATATCAGAACTTACTTGATCGTCATGCGTCGCTAAAAACCAAAACTGTCACGGTTAGACCCCAAGCACCTTGGTACTCGGAGGAAATCCGTGAGGCTAAGAGAGCACGCAGGCGCGCCGAAAGGAGATGGAGAACTACCAGGTCTGTCGCTGATCTCGTTTTATTCAAACGACACAAAACTCCATGTCACGCATTTGCTGAAAGAAGCAAAATCAACTTTTCTAACGGATTTTATCAGCCAGAATTCTGATAACCAAGGCAAGTCATTTCGTGCTGTGAAAAACCTTCTAGTGGCAAAGAACTCGTTATGCTTCTCGGACTATACGGACAAATCAGCGCTTGCAAATGACATTGGGAAGTACTTTGTGCAAAAAATCAGCCGACTGCGCGAAGAGCTTGACCAGGGTTATGTCCCGAATGATCAGGGTTATGTCATGGATACAGTGTTGTAAATAGTGACTCTACAATTCCTCCGACTCGTATTGAAGCTTTTGAGCTATTAGCCGAGGATGATGTGCGTATGCTCACTGCGAACTCTAAATCAACATCCTGTTGCCTCGATCCAATACCCACGCACTTACTGAACTCCTGTAGTGAGCCACTTATTCCGGTGATCACCAACATAATTAACAGCTCGTTGGAATCGGGAATTTTTCCTGACAGTTGGAAAGAAGCCGTGGTCATACCACTGTTAAAGAAACTGGGACTCGAATCTCTCTTCAAGAACTTGCGTCCTGTAAGCAACTTGGCTTATATTTCCAAGCTCGCTGAGCGCGCAGTATTCAATCAGACATACGACCACCTTGTCCGGTCCGGTCTCTATCCGCTATTACAATCGGCATATCGCCGGTATCACAGTACGGAGACAGCGTTGGTCAAAGTTGCTAATGATGTTCTATTGAATATGAACTCGCAGCGTGTTACAATACTTGTCCTCTTAGACTTCAGCACTGCTTTTGACACCGTGGACCACGCGATTTTGCTAAAACGCTTGACCACTGATTTTGGTATAGGCGGGAAGGCTTTAGAGTGGTTCTCGTCGTATTTGTCGGGACGCAGCCAGCGTGTTTTGTTTGAGGGGGCTACATCTGATAGCTTCGATCTGCGTTTTGGTGTCCCACAAGGCAGCTGTCTCGGCCCGCTTCTGTTTGTGGTTTACGCCTCCAAGCTCTTTGAGATAGTACAAGTCCACCTGCCGAACGCGCACTGCCTCGCTGACGACATGCAACTTTACTTGTCTTTTAATCCTAACAGTCATTCGGATCAAGTGAAGGCATTGGAAGCCATGGAGCGATGCATTAGTGACTTACGTAAATGGATGTGCCAGGACAAATTAAAGATCAACGGTGATAAGACTGAATTTCTTGTTATCGGATCGAGACAACAGTTGCTGAAAATTAATCACAGTTCAGTACGTGTTGGCATGATCGATATTAAGCCTGTTAAGGTAGTGCGTAATCTAGACGCCCGGTTCGACTCGCATTTTTCTATGTCGACCCATATTTCTAAGTCTTGTGGTGCGGCATTTTTCTGGTTACATAATATCAAGAGAATAAGCCACTTTCTGCCTAGGGATAAATTAGAAATGGTATTGCATGCCTTCGTTACAAGTAGAATTGATTATTGTAATGGACTTCTCTA
>NC_138147.1:25761513-25824013 GCF_964199315.1 Orbicella franksi
AAATTACTTAAAGAAACCTTTAAATGTAAATTAAGCGTTAAATCAGCAATAAAACTGGTAATAAATATCCAGCTGGGCTGGTTGTACTTACTGTTGATCAGTGGCGCGGTCCAGGGAAAACAAATTGTATTTGGTTTTAACCGATTCTCTTCTAGACACACGATAAAGTTTGAAAACGTCTGCCAAACATTTTCAGTTTGACAGTTACAACTTGCGTGGATAACCCATTATATCATGCACAATAAGATAAATAAAAATATGAAATATTAACTGATTAGGTCTCAGCGTAATACCTGACCGTAAACTTCGAAAGTAACGACCCCCCCCCGCCCCCCCCCCCGAAAGTAACTTCTAAAAATAGGTCCGCAGTGCGTACTTGTTAGCTTATGCTTAGTTTTATTCCACTCGGTTGGAGTTTGTTTCTAAAAGTCAGTATCTGAGAGTTGAATTGCTATAAGAGAAAAGGCAATCATTGCTAAAGACAAAGTTGCTACTTTGAAACTGGACACATGGTAGGAAACTCGTGGCCTCTTGGTTGCATCCTGGAAGTAAAACCAAACAAGAGAGACGGGGAGGAGGAGAATCAGGCTGAAAACCAAGTCCACAGTCCTGGAACGTCCCATCGACAAGATTCTTCTTCTAGAGGCTACTCGACTCCACGAGAGCAGCTAAACATTGTTGATCTTGATCTCCTCAATAGACTGCGAACAGTCTCTCTTTTGCTCGGAAATCCGTGGGGAAGAACCCAATGAAGAAAGCAAAACAAGTGTGACTGCGATTGTGACATGCGAGTGGCGAGCGGTGAAGCCGCGAGCCGCGAGTAGCGCGGGCGGCTCGCGACTTCGCATACTACGCTCGCATGCTCACGACCCACCGCTCGCTTGTTTTGCGTTCTTCTTTGTGTTCTTAGCTTCCCCACGGATTTTCGAGCAAAAGAGAGACTGCTCGCAGTCTATGTCCTCAACCAAGAAGTTTGCTTGTAACGCCTTGCAACAGTTGTTTCTTTATTGTGATCAACCATTTCGAATGGATTTAGTGACAATATATTACTCAAGTTTTTCCGTTTGAATCACTCAACTAAGTTTAAACGCTTTCAGTTCGCATTAAGGGGCCGGTAGGTAGGATATCATGAAATACCCAACTCAATATATTGCTGTCTGATTCATTGCTGCGGAAACAAACATAACTTACAATCAATCAATATAAATATTGCCTCTGAGCTCTAAATTGTGAGGTCATTATTAGCTAATGAAATCTTCGTTCACCTACAGTTTGCTCTATCATTTTGTCTTCAAGTATATTATTGGTGCCTACATGGTTACCTCGGTGGATTTTAACGTATTTTCCGCATCTACATCATCCGCGCGTTTCTTTTCATTTCTTTGCGATTCACTCAAAATATTGCGCAGCTATGCGACCCTGTTACACGCTCGACAAAATATCCAGAACAGGATAGAGCGTTCATTTACTTGACGTTTCGTTTGTTTCAACATATATCTTTAGAAGTGACCGTTAGGAATAGACGTAACAACTAAATTTCAATCTAAAATAAGTAACTAATTAACAATTACAATGACAGAAGCTGAAAAAAATTTGCATGTAAACAATGCAAACTAATAAAGATAAAGTGTTTCGCTGCTTACATTATCATTTAGGGTGGGTTTTAATTCCCTTATTAGCAGAGTCTCTTTTATCTTGCAATGTGTATCTGTCCGACATTTTGCTAATATATCAAAGTGGTCCCATTTGAAGTTGTGACCAGTTGACGTGATGTGGTCTGCAATAGCAGAAGCATGACAGCTACTCGTGGTCGATTTAAAATGTTCAGCTTTTCTGTCATGCAATCTACGTTTTGTTTTTCTAATGTAGAAATCCTGGCAGTCCCAACAACTAGCCTTATACACAACTTTTGACAGTTGGGAACGGTTGATCCTATCTTTGTAGGGAAATAAAGATTTGATGCGATAAGCGCTTTGGAAAATAACCCTAAGATTAATGCAGCCATAAAACTTATTAATGCAGGTCTTCAGTTGTTTGGCAGCAGTTTTGCTTTGTACCCCTAAATAAGGTAGAACTAAGATTATTTCCTTTTTAGGGACTGTGGTGGTTGGATTCTTCAGTTTGCGTTGCTGCCTGTTCAGAACATCATTAATGTTGTAATTGATAACACCCACATGGTATCCATTTTTTAACAACAACTTCCTCAGTTCATTCAAACAAGAGCGCAAAAGAGAACATGACGAACAGATGCGGAAACAACGAAAAGTGAGAGTTCGGATGAGGTCTACTTTGTATTTCCTAGGTGTGAAGGAGTCCCATTTTGTGTACAGGCCAGAAAAGGTCTTCTTTCGCTAAACAGATGTTGAGAAAGTATGACTGTGGCTTTTGATGAGAATGTCCAGGAAAGGGACATTCTCATCAAACTTCCATTTGGTTTCGATACGTTGACGATACTTTCACCTTGTTCGACAGTAAAAACACAGAAACTCAGTTTCTACACTACCTCAATAACTATCACGCAAATACTAAATTGACCGTTGAATTTGAATTTGAAGATAACAATACCCCCAGGGGTACTGGCCTGTACACAAAATGGGAATCTTTTCTTACAATATTTTCCTCATTAGCGTTATCGATTCAGTTTGTGATCTAGCTTTGGAAATGTCACTTTTGAATATTGAGAGAGCATAGCACGATTAATAGGCCCGAGCAATTTGAGCCCGATGTATGTTAGATCGCTCTATAGGGATTGTGACCCAGATGTATAATAAAGGGCCCTATTAGGGGTTTTCGGAATGCAGGATATCTAGGTAAAAATTAACCGGGCATCCGATATTTTGGGGAAACATTGATAGGATATTGGGCAGGACATTCCGGGGTGATATCGATCACGAATTAAATTATTATATATCTGCAATTGGATTTAACGGGATGAAAGTGAAGGATATATAGGCCAAAAGATCAACAAGATGCATGTGGGGTACTCAGACTCTCCTTCTCCCCAACCCCTTCCCCACCCTCTTATGGGGGCTTCATAATAGTAGAATTTGTGATACATTGTAGTCTCAATCTTATTCATGCGAGCTGCAGATAGTTCTGAATATTTAACAAATAAAGAGGCCTAATCCGTGTATTACACTGTGATAAAACATGTCGGGAATTTAAGAAGACGCAGGGAAATGTAGAAAACACCAGCCGCAGGCGGGTGTTTTCCACATTTCTCGATTGTTCTCAAATGTCCGGAGTGTTTTATCATAGGGGGTCGTACAGGACGGGGGGGGGGGGTTCCTCTGGAACGGTTCACGAACGGATCACGGATATAAAATTGTCGTTTTCCCGAATCACGAAAATAAGCAAGTAAGACACTTTTTTTTAATGACCTGTTTTTACACAAGAAGCAGTGTTTGAAAAAAGTGAAGTCGCGAATGGCTAAGGCAAGGCTCCATATTGCAAATCACATACCTAAGTCACTCTCGATAGACGGCTCTAACCATTCGGGGAACTTGCGTTTGAAAATCACGTAGAATAGAGTGGTAAAATTACGAATACCGGTTAATAATTCAGGTTCTTCACGGGTCACGCAAAACCTTCAGGTCACGAGTCACAAAGAATAATTACCTAAATTCACGTTTCACGGAAAATAAAATCAGCTAACCACGCATCACGAGAATATCCCTTTACGACCCTCTATCACAGTGTAATACACGGCTAAGGCTTCTTCGTTTGCTTTCTGATATAGAGGTACTGTGGCGAGAAACAATAAAATACGTTTTTTTCTGTTTTATACTCTGATAAAACATGAGTTTTTGACCAATAAGAGCGCGCGCAGGGTCCTACATCTATACTATAAATTGTCATATGTGTTCTATAGTTGTATAGCAATAACCGTAGCCAAAATTTTTTTTGATCAGTGGCGTGGTGCTTGATTTTTATCCGCAACCCCTCTGGTGGTATTGGGCCGCTAGTGGCGTAATGCAGGGAGAACAAACTGTAGTTGGTTTTAAGCTATTGTTTTCCAAGACACGACGACAAAATTTGAAAACGTCTGCAAAACGTTTCTAATTTGAAATCACAACCTGCATGAGTATCGATCTTTTTGTAGCTTCAGTACACTTGCATAATAATTTTTGACATTCAGCACACTTGTATGAAAATTTTTGACATTATACTTAGGTTTCAATCAATCAGACTCGAAATATGTCTCCGTTGGCCAGTTTTGACCTGTTCGAGTTGTAATAGTGCCCTTTTAAGCGTGCAAATTTTAGAACCAATGTTCTTACTTCCAGCACGTTTTCACGCCAGTTCCACTAATGAGTTAGCTAAAGGCTGTCCTTTTTTAATATTAAAACATTTACAACCTGACATATTGGACAAAGAGTTAATCACTAGTACGCGCCAGAGAACCGGAATATAAAACTTAATGGCCGAAAAGTGCCTTGAAAAATAAATAGAAATACAAAATATTTACATAAGGTCTCGCCCAACATAACAACTTAATGCAGCTGGTGCAGATGTTTATGCTTATTAACAGGTTGAGAGATTGCAAGCAATTCAATATATACAAGACTTTCACAGTATCTAGGACAGTGGCTATCTTTCACCGAGGTACTGGAGAGTAATTCTGCTATTTACTGAAACTAGAAAACAACTTTATCCAGACGGAGGTTGAGACACTGTCTTTTTATATTCGGGCTGCATTTCTTTTAATATATTTTATATTTTATTACACAGGAGTCCAAAATTCCGGATCTTTTTTCTTGATCTCATACAAATCGGTGAAATTCAGACAGCAGAAAGGTTAGTGTATCGGGCTGCTGACATAAAAGAAGGACGATCCGATTCTAACGCTGGTGCAAGGATCTTCTTACCTCTCAGCCAATATATTGATTTAGCTAAGCGTAAAAGCAGAGCTCCTAAGCCGAGTTGTTCAAACTCCGATTAAGCTAACCCAGGATAAACGAGAATTTTTATTTGAGTTTTGTTGCCGGCATTGCGGTGAGACTTTCTATTCATTGTTTGGCCTTCTGTTTTGAGTTTGAAAAATCTCAAACTACACAACACAAGAAGCAGTGAATTGAAAAACATTTGTCTACAAGAAAAATTATTTATACTTTGGTTAACTTTTAATCCTGGGTTAGCAATAGCCGGCTTCCGAACAATTTGGACCTGAAGTTAACGTGACATAAGTACATGATCCAGACGAAAACAAGCACTGTTAGGTTTTTTGTTTATATTGTTTGTTTTGTTTAGAGTTTGAATAGTCTCAAACTACTAAAACATAAACAGTGAAAACTACTTTTATACAAGAGAAATTAGTATTTTGGTTTACTTTTAATCCTGGCTAGCGCTAACCGGCTTTCGAACAACCAGGCTCTGATTGTAACAAGTTAACCTGACATGAGCCCACGATCCACACGAAAACCAGCACATAATCAGCAGTCAACTTCAAAAAACACGTGACCTCAACGAGCTCTAAACTTGATCCCGCGGTATGGTCAGGTTATACTGGTCGGCGGATACCTTGTTTTGGCAGGTGTCAATTGACCATAACATGGATGTACAATATCAAAGAATGACGCTATAAACCAAGGCTGCATGTCTCTGTCAAACTATTAGCTGGAGTATCAATTCATTCTCTACTTGCACATGACCCATAATGCTTGGCGCCTTGGAGTGTAGCTTGTATTCAGTTGCCACCATATTGGTTTGTCTTGTGAGCGAAATCGCTGTTTGTTTAGACTATGAGTAGCCCCTCTCTCGCTTAGTCCGTCGAGCGACTCCGTAAATAAACCGCGAGGAAAAAATGGCCGTCTGAAATCCTGGGGTCGAGAAGCGCGCGAAAGGAGGGACTACCACCCAAGCCAGGGAGTTTGAATTTTGCGTTGCGCTCAAAACGCAAAAATATGATTGGCTTATGTTAAGAGCGTTGACAACACGTTGTCAACATTCGAGATGTGTCACGTCTTGCAGGAATATTTATCTCGCTGCTTTGGAACCGGAGCAAATCAAAGCGTCGGAAATGCGTCTCACAGGCCGTGATGTTCTTACGATTCCGCCAACAGGCTATGGAAAGAGTAAAATTTATCAAGTGTTTTGTTTGGCAAAGCTTTTAGCCTCGAACCCAAATGCGAGCGCGTTAGTGAATTCGCCGCTCAACACCATGTCAACAGCATCATCGAAGAACAATTCCGTAAATATGAATTGACTGAGCTTGGCCTTTCTGCCGTCCATCTGAAAGATTGAACCGGAATTTCACTTGAAACCAGACATTCACTTTAAACTTTCCGGTGCAATCGGCAAACATTTCACCGCAGTTGAATGATCTCCTATGTCAAATACATATGTAAATTCTCGGTTTAAACTCTTCTTTTGAAAATTTCGCAATAACTTTTAAATTTAAACCTACAAACACGGCAAAAAATCGCTACAAGATGATCATGACTCCTTTGTCGCTTCCTTTTCAAAACGTCTTTAGCAGTTTCGCTTAACGAACAAACGGCATAGTTTTGCCTCGTTACTTGAAGTGAACAGAAGAGCGATTTTAGTCAAGACATCTCCCGGGGTTATTGACAACAGGCGATAATGAGAGGACATCAAGACAACGAATCCTATTGGATATGTGTAATGAGATTTAAAATGTACACCGAAAAATCACTCGGCCGTTGAAAGTCAAACTCCCTGGCTCAGGCAGTAGTCCCTCGTTTCGCCTACTTCTCGACTCCAGGAGTTCGCGTGGCCATTTTTTTCCTCGCGGTTTTCTTTCGCGTCACGCTCGACGGACTAAGGGAAAGAGGGACTACTTGTAGTCTACTGTTGGTTAGGATATGTAATCGCATGGGCCCGAGGGCAATTAAGGATTAAATTCACGCGTATTTTCAAAGTTTTTAACAAAATTGCATGGTCGAGGGCAATTTGGAAAACTTTGCCTACAAGTGGAATTAATCCTAAATTGCCCGAGGGCGCTTGCGATTACTTGTTTATCACAAAAAGGGCAAAACTCTGTACAAAGGAAAACTTTCAATTGAGGCCTTATAGTCGAGTAAACAGGTTGCCGGTTGTCATTTAAGAACAGGCTAGCAGTAGAACGAGGAAAACCTGCTATAATAGTAAGCAAAACACATCAAGTTCAATTCACTCAAAGCAATTTCTTTACAAATAAAGCGTAACTTTAAGCAATTTTATTGTATTCAGCTGTTTTGCGAAACTTGCAACGGTTAAAAACTACTTAATCGATCGATGAAAGACGCAAATAAGTGTCCAAACGAGCTCTTAGAACTTCTTGAATCCAAAACTCTCCTTTCCACCGCGTTAACTTAACGAACCAACAAAATTTACGTTCTTTTTTTAACGCCGATAAGGTGACCTGTGATACCAAAAAGGCGAACCGAAGCAAACCGAAGAAATTAACTTTCAGTTTGGCAGCCACGAAGTTCTGTAACTATATGCTTCGTGCGACAACAGCCATCCCTACTCAACTTTTGTCAGGCTGCAAATCAATACATTTTTGGATGGAAAAATCCTTTGCTTTTCCACCAAAAGACTGCGCTTTGCTGCATTTCGATTTTCTTTCATGTTAAGATGAAATAACTGCGTTAAATCAAACTCAGAAGCAATGCGTTTCTGACATTCATTTTCAAAATCTGTTTGAAGCGGGAAAATAACTTAATGCAGGCGTGCTTAACCAGTCAGCATCCAGTTATCATGCCCTCTTGATTACCAAAAGCAACCTGTAACGGCCGTTTACAAGGGTCTTCATGATTGGCCAAACGAAACTACACAAACAATGCCCCTAGCCCTAAAAACAAAAGCGGTGCAGATTAACAAGACCGAATCAAAATAGAACTTTTAAAGAAGTGTAGGTCATCTGACCAAAAGTGCCCTCCTGATTAAGAAAAAATGCCCTCTGTCTCAGCCAATCAGCATTCAGTAAATTTGCCCCGCCTGTGATGATGGGGGAGAAAAAGGCTTTTGTTCTGCTCATGGCTTCTCAAATAACCGCAAGAGAAATCCTAAACTACATTTCTATAGAATTCCGAGAGATTTATCCCTGAAAAGAATTGAACGCGAGAACTTCACTCCGGCCGATAACCCTCGAATTTGTTCTGAGCACTTTGTTGGTGGTGTTAAGTCAGACGATCCAAAAGCCGAAGGATATGTTCCATCGATATTTAGTCACAACCAGAGCATGCGCATAGTGTTTCCAAGACTCCACGAAGGAGTAGAAACAGTTTGAAGAGCGATACTGCAGAAATAATTATCTCCAAATCTAATCAAAGGAAGCAACATGTTGCACAGGTGAGTAAAATATCGATCTAATTACTCCAATTACTTAAAAATTGTATGACAATTTTTATGATAATTTTACTTTGATTGATTGACTGACTGATTACACACAGAAAAGCTCTTACAGCGCTTTTAAAGTTAGCCTACACGTAGTTTAACATAGAAGTAACATTTTTATTCCTGTTTTAGGAAAGTGAAGTCAGAGGAAGACCAAAACAATCACAACCAACCGTAGAAGATCACAAGACTTGGGGTCATGTTTACCTTCTCATCATAGCTTGAAAGCTCACGACTACTGTAGAGGTCAAGTCGATCCGTAGTCGTTAACGGTGGACAAGTTAATTGTAGATGAAATGTCTGCCTTGTATCAAAAAGTGACCTCTCTGGATGAAGAAAACAATGAGCTTACAACTAGATGTCTGACTTTAAAGAGCATAAACGACGACGACAAGAGGTTCCAATGTTTCATTGGACTGCCCAGCTATGCTACTATCAAAGTCCTTTTCGATTATCTGGCTCTGTGGCTCTCCAAGCAAACAAAAACTGGCGAGGTTCTGAAATGGAATCGAAATTACCCTTTCCTGTAAAAAGAGATCCTTAGGCCAAATTCACGCAAGAGGAAGATTTTTTTTATGGTCCTAATTCGTCTGCGTTGTGGACTTCCTTTAGCAGACTTAGCCCTCGGAAATCATCTGGGTGAATCAATTGTAAGCAGGATCTTTACAGCTTGGATTGACATTTTGTACTTTCATCTCTATGAACTGTGCCGAATGCCCGACCACTGGGATGATCTTGGCAACGCGGAGCAATTTTCAACGTTTCCTGATCTTAAAGTTGTTATTGACTGCACAGCGATTTTAGTTCAGAAGCCATCATCGCTGAAAGCTAACAAGGAAGTGTATCAACAATATTGTTTTGTTTTTACTGCACTTACAGTGCCAGTTGATTTTACCTCATCTGGTACCATTTTATTGCTGGGCTATCAACAAAAGAAACCACATTCTGTGTGTATTCATCATGCAACATTTTTTTTTACAGTCATGGCAAGAGCTTGTTGGAACTGCAATACACTTCAACGCCATAAACAAGGTGTATGTGGGACTCAGTTGTTGATGTTATCATGTAACTGGCTCATTCATTACTGCAGCAAACCAACTTAAATTACATGTATAAGTTTACTTGACATGTGTAAACAGTGCCGAGCTCAGAAAAGTTAAAACTCACATGGGACAAGGCACAACATGCTGGACAAAATAAGGCAAAATGAAGAAAGGTTGTCGGTTGTGTCATGTCCATTGGGACTAATTAAGAGCTAAATAAAGAACTATTCAACTCCCAGATAGTAATATTTAAAAACAACACTCCAACCGAATGGAATAAAACTACATAAGCCCACACGTTCGCATTGTGGACCTATTTTTTCATTAATATTAGAAATTGAAAGCGATGCCTTGAGTTTGGTGAATGTCATTCCTAACTTATTAATTTTATATTTTGATTAGTCTCTCCTACAGTTACAAATTGATAGACCAGGAAAATGCTGTGGATTGTTCCATGTTCCTTCTTCTTCGCCGGCTTCTTTATGGACTGCGTATCTGCTGATGACCAATGCAGAGAGGAACAGAGCATAAATGGGATGGCTCTACAGGGATTCGTCTTCAAAAAATTTCCCGTAAGAGCCTTTCACGAGTGTGACATCAGCTGTGAAAGAGAACTCACCTGTCAAAGCTATAACTACGTCGTAGGGGAAAATTCGTGCGAATTGAATAACCGCACCAAGGAGGCAAGATCTGAACATTTCCGCTCAGACCCGGCACGTGTTTACTTACGACGCTTGAGCAATCGGGGTATGTACAAAGTTATCAGAAAGCTTTAGCACGTACAGACGCTTTTGAGAAACAGACGCCTACCCAAAGTTTAAGGCGCGTTTTAATGGCATTTCTTGGAAAACGTCAAGTTGTAATATCCTTAAAATGAAAACTTCCCACGGAGCTCATTAGTGGGGAAAAAGCGAACCATAAGTAAGAACATCAACTTTCGTTTACTCCTTAAAAAAATTGTTTCTGTTTTTTTTTTTTTTTTTGAGTTTCGTGTGGAACATAAAATTTCCGCATGCAGCTATCAGCTTACAGGCCGTCGTTGAACAGAAACACTTATTAATAAAGACACCACGATATACTTGGTGAATTTTGTAATATGTTATTTCTTTTCTTGATTCAAGTGCCTCTGGGTTCTATTCCAGAGCTCCCAGCGCATTCGTGTCAGGAAATTAGGTCGAGCGAAGGAAAAGGCACCATTAGCAGCAAGTACTGGCTTGATCCAAACGGGAATGGAACGGCAGTTTTGGTTTATTGCGACATGAACTTAGAAGGTGATTGGCAGTCAGCTTTAATGTCAGTTGTGTGATGTTTTGAGTATGGCTACCTGCGGACTTTTGCTGTGGATTGTGTCAAATAGATTTAAACTTCTGGATATTTCTTTGAGTATAACAGGTTCCTTGTTTACTCCATGCGTTGTTCCTATAAGTAGTTTAGAAATTAAGGATTCGTGATTCGCTCTAAGCCTGGGGGCGGACCCAGATGGAGGTGGACACAAAGAATCAAAGATTAGGCCCGTAGGCTGATTTCAAACTTTTCTTACTTAAACAGCCTTCACGTTAAAGTCGTCAAACTTTGAGCCTAAAATTTGTCAAGGAACATTTGCCACGTGACTTAAATGTCTTGGAGTCGATGCATTTACTGGGGAAGGCCACAGAAAGCCCAACCACGCCCCCCCCCCCCCCCCCAACCTTCCGCAGAGGCTCAACAATGTTGACCAGTCAACAAAATGCGAGAGTAGACGGGGTCGGAGATGAAATGTTTGGACATGCGGATTTTCTAAAATAAAAAGCACATCTTACATTTGCTTGCCACTAAAGCTTCGAATCATTTGTCGAAAAAATGCCCAGACAGTTATATCAGAACGGTTATATCAAACCTAAATAATGCTCATCACTCCTCTCTCTTCTTTCTCGTATATGCACAGCTTGCAACTTCGACTTCGAGCATGGGATTGGTGGTTGGGAAAGGACTGGTTCAGTGTTTGATAATCAACCAACTTTTGGTGACAACCCTACTGCCCGTAATAGAGAGCCTTCCAAACACCAGGGGGACTGGTGGATAGGGGGATACGAGAACAGGCCTTCCAAAGCGGCAAAGGCAGGAGCCATTCAAGGAGACGGACCCATAGGAACTCTTACATCCCCGCGTTTTCGTATTATTGGTAAAAAGATCTCGTTTCTCATCGGTGGAGGCTGTAATATGACTGTCGTTCGCGCAGAACTAGTGGTCGACAACATGGTGAGAATTCATTGGATCGTCTCAAGCCCCTCGTGGAATTAACAAATCGAATGTGGTTTAGCGTGGTCTGTACTCTTATCGACAACGATACAGGTCATCACAGTGGTCAAACTGTTGTAGACTCAGGAGGCGCAGCCACAATATCAACGTCAAAGAAAATGTTTCTTTCAGAGCGCGAGCTGAAAAAGGCATTGCGTGACACATTGACGCGAGCAGTGTTGTCTAGACCCTTATCGACAACGGCAAATAAGCCAATCAGATTGCGAGATAAGTAGCAATTGTGGTAAAATGTCACGTTGTTCGCGTCAATGTGTCACGCTCTGAAAAAAAAAACGTTTTCTTTGACGTTGATATTGTGGTAAGAAACAAATCAAATATGTCTCTTATGGACTCACTCGGGTGCGCCTCTTGAGTCCACAACATTTTAATTTGACCACTCTGATGACGCATATCGTTGTTGATAAGAGTACAGACAACGCTAAACCACATTCGATTTTTCAAAAACACTTCACGAGAAACTATAGTTCTATATGAGTAGAATAGGAATTATAGGGTGTGGTTGCCGTGTAGGTAACTTATTATTTCTTTTTTAGTGTACTTGTTTAGTAAAGGGTCTAGTTTACCCTCTCCTAGATATTTTCGACACTGTAATAAAGGATATTACATGCCCGCGCGTGGATACGAATTTTGTCTTCCAGTGATCAACTCGTGAGATATCAAGTTGAACACGAGAAGATAAAATTTGTATCCACAAGCGGGCATGTAATATTCTGTTTATTATATACACATTCTAATGACGATTTCTTTTTACGATTTTCCGAAGATTTCCGAATACTTTACGAAGATTTACGAAGATTCTCCAAAAGTTGTCCGAAGGCCAGACAAACGTTTCCGAAAATTTCCCAAGATAACCGAAGATATCCGAGGAAGATCCGATAATGTTTCGATAACACAGCAACACATCTAAGTTCAGTTTAAGCGATTATCATGTTAGTAACCATGGCGACACCAATATCCTCACACGTGAACGATAAAAATAGTATCTTCACTGCGGGGGATGAAGATATGATTCTTTAGTAAAAGGAGAAATCCTGGTATTTCATTAGTGTTTATATAATAAATAAAGTTATTGATTGATTGACTAATTGTTAGATTGATTGATTGATTGATTGATTGATTGATTGATTGATTGATTGATTGATTGATGTACTCAAGAATTATGAACGGTCATCAAAATTAAATACTGATCAAGTAGATTTCAATTTGATTACTTTCCTTGTGACCTGGAAATTCATCTCTGTTTCTATTTTAGGTTGTGAGAAACGAGACTGGAAACTGCCTGGAGACAATGAATCTTAGCAGCTGGGACGTCCAAGACTTTATTGGTAAACATGCTCGAGTCAGGCTCATTGATGTCAGCTCTGACGGGTGGGGTCACATTAACTTTGATGATCTCAAAGATGACATTGTTTGTGATAAGGTTGAGGATTGAATGCTATATTCTACTAAGCGAGTAGCGCTTAATTAACCGATCGGTCCACGCGACTTTGAGCGCTTTGCGCATAATCCCGAAGTCTAGCATTTTAAGTCCTCCATGTTTTTTGGGGTTTTTTTTTTTACTAATAACGGGACTTCTTTCCACTTTTGCTGTTTTACCTTCCCATATAAGATTGTTGGATATCCTGTCGATTTCTTTCACAAAATGCCTGTTGATAGTGAGTAAAGATGCACTGTAAATAAACTTAGACAAAACTAAAGTTTTATCAATGTTTATTCTTCCCAGTAGAGTGAGTTCGCTCTCTCGGTTTCCAGCCAATGAGATTTTTTCTAGGTTGTTAATATTTCCCTCAAAAATTTAGTTTATCTGCATGTTTAATGTTATCATATGAGAAATTGTTTCACTATGCACATTCGCTTGCACCTTTGTATGTTTTAATCATATGCACTTGCACCTTAATTGCACTATACAACATTGTCACGCACGTATCCAGATAGCATGTATTTATTACTTGCAGCAACTTAATAAATTCAGTTTTGAATGTGTTACCGAACGACAAACATGGTGGCAGCGGTGGGATTTGTTTAGTAATCTAACGGATCTAGCGCCTTACCGACTCAACTATTCTTCAGTCTACAGCGATATGGTTTCGAACACCCCGTTTCCCGAGTTTAAGACAACAGGAGATGACAAGCACGACCTGGAAACATACATAGAAGATTTGACAGATTACTGCATCATGCAAAATTGGTTCGATCCATCGAAAGAAACTGACGCACTGAAATGGACCAAGCCTGATAAAGCCATGGCATGTCTCCGGGCATCTCTATCTCCGGCAGCGAGAACGGTTTACAAATACAGCTTGGGTTTGGATGAAGCCGACCAAAAGAAGCCTCATTGTGTTGTCGCCGCATTGAGAGAGTATTATGGCGCTAGCGTTGGAGTGTCAGGGGAACGGCAAAAGTTTCTTCGTTTGCTGCAAAACGAAAACGAATAGATTGCTTCCTGGGAGACGCGAGTGCGTAATCAAGCAGCACAGTGTGAATATGAAGACTTCGCTGACGAGCTTATGAGGGACCAATTTATCGCCGGTTTAACGTCTGATACTCTTCGAGTGAAACTTATCGGGAAAGGGCATAAACATAAAAACACCGCCCAAACAAAGGTTACGCTACGAGAAGTTGTCGAAGTTGCCAAAACGTTCGAAGCGACTGTGTTCGCGAATCAGCTCATGAAAACTGCCAGGAACACACAACAGGAACAAGTGAATTTTACGAGCAAATCAGCATTTGCAAATCCGCGGCAAAATCTGAAGCCGGTACAGCAATTGTCACAGTGTTTCTGGTGTGGCGGCAACCATCAACAGCCCCGTCAACAGCACTGCCCAGCATTTGGCAAAAGATGTGGAAAGTGTGGGATCTCTGGTCATTTCGCGCGCGTCTGTAGAGGTGGAGCAAGGCGACAAGGACGACAGCAGCAATCAAATTTTGTCGATGAAGACAACTGTGAAGAAGCATTTGTGGTGGATTGCGAGACACCCTCACAACCTGCAAGGAAATTCTTTGCCCATTTACATCTCATACATGGAGAAAAAACAAAAGTAGTGAAAGCACAAATCGACTCGGCATCCACGTGTAACACCATACCCATCAGTCTACTATGCGAGGTGTTTCCTGACGTAAAGATTTCGCGGACCAGAAGCAGGATTAACACGTATGGAAGCGAAACTATGCGCCCTGAAGGCCAAGTAACTTTGTGTTGTGACAGAAGGGGCAAGATTCACACCATAGATTTTCTTGTGGTCAACGTGCCTAATGAGAAACCACCACTTCTCAGCGGAAGAGATGCACAAGCCCTGGGTTATTTGAAGATGTATGCTGATGAAGCAAACGCAGTTGAAGAAGAAATTCCGCGCAATATGCAGTCACCTCCACCACTAGGAAAACTGACAAAGGAAGACGTGCTTCACCACTACTCAAACGTATTTAAGCCAGGCCGGGGAAATCCTCTTGGAACCCCCTTACACATCGAACTTGATCCTAATGTTACTCCAGTACACGCCTCAACGCGTCGAGTTCCCGTGGCAAAGTTGGACAGAGTAAATGACGAGTTAAAGAGACTATGCGATGAAGGCATCATAAGGCCGGTCACACAGCCTACAGACTGGCTCTCAAACATCCTGGTAAAAGAGAAACCGAACGGCAAACTTCGAATATGCATTGATCCAAGTCAAACCATTAACAAGGCCATCAGAAGACCCAAGTACACAATACCGACGATTGAAGAGAAGCTTCCACAACTGACTAAGGCCAAAGTGTTCACAATTGTTGATGTATCTGAAGCTTTTCACACCATCGTGATGGATGAAGAGTCTTCTTTACTAACAACGTTCCAGGGACCAAATGGTCGCTACTGCTACACTCGCATGCCATTTGGGATCGCCTCGGGACCGGAGGAGTATCAACGGCGCCAACATGAATTCTTAGACGGCTTACACGGGGTAACAAACATTGCCGACGACATCTGTGTTTTTGGATGCGGAGATTCAAAAGAGGAAGCTGACATCGATCACGATAAAAATCTTACAAGCCTGTTAGAAAAGTGCAGCAACCATGACCTGCGACTTTCGGTGAAGAAATTACAGTTTAAATCTCCCTCTGTCACCTTTATGGGGCACAAGCTTACCGACAAAGGCGTAGAACCCGATCCAGCTAAAGTAGCCGCAATTACAGAGATGCCAGCGCCCACTGACAAATCTGGTGTACAGCGATTTCTTGGCATGTGCCAATACTTAAGCAAGTTCTGCCATAACTTGTCAGAAACAGTTCTTCCATTGAGGGACTTGACTAAGGAGGACTCTGCATTCCTGTGGTCAACCAATCACGAAAATGCATTTAACTCGGCAAAGAACCTCATCGCTTCAGCAACTACATTACGCTACTACGACGCAACCCTTCCCGTGACGCTACAAGTGGATGCATCTGAAGATGCCATCGGTGGCGTATTGCTACAAAATGATCAACCTGTTTGCTTTACATCACATACCCTCAACAGCACAGAGAAGAACTACGCCCAAATTGAGCAAGAGTGCCTTGCAATCGTCTCTTGCATGGATGTGGCACCAGTACCTATACGGAAAGCACGACATAACGGTACATACAGATCACCAGCCGCTTGAGACAATATTCAAGAAGCCTCTCAACAAAGCTCCTCGCAGACTGCAAAGAATGATGCTGAAGTTGCAAAGATATCAGTTCACTGTCCGATACAAGAAAGGAAAGGAACTCTACGTTGCGGACACCTTGTCTCGTGCAGCCGTCACTGGTCAGCCCTCCTCCACTGCCAAGCAAGAATGCGAAGTGTTCCGTTTGGAAATAGCTGAGATGGATCTTGAACCAAACCGAGTTACACCCGACACACTCAAACGAATAAGACGAGAAACCGCCAAAGATCCAGTTCTAGCAGCCCTACACACGGTGGTATTGAATGGGTGGCCTTCAGAAAGAAAGGAAACCCCAGAGCACCTGAGACTGTACTGGAATTTCAGAGATGAAATTTCAGTTTATGATGGTGTCCTCTACAGGTCCCATCAGGTTATTGTTCCAGCCACTCTACGAGACGAGATGTTACAGAAAATACACAAAGCACACCAGGGAGCTGACAGCAGTATAAGACGGGCACGCGAGTCCCTGTTCTGGCCAGGAATGCAAGCAGCAATCAGAGAGAAATGTTTATCATGTGGACTTTGTGCCCAATACCTAACTGAGCGACCGCAAGAACCAATGAAATCCCATGAGATACCCACTAGACCGTGGTCCAAAATAAGTGCCGACCTTTTTCAGCTGGATGGAAGCAACTACCTCGTTATGGTCGACCATTACAGCGACTTCTTTGAACTAGACCCCCTCAGCGGGAACACATCAGCTAACACAGTTATTCGAGCCATGAAAAGACAATTTGCTCGACACGGAATTCCAGACAAGTGCAGAACCGATAACGGCCCACAGTTTGAAAGCCATGAATATTCACGTTTTGCTCGAGAATACGGTTTCATACGCAAATCATCACCATACCACAGCCGAGGGAACGGAAAGGCGGAGTCCGCAGTCAAAATTGCAAAGAACATTCTGAAAAAGTCTCGCCATGAGGACCCCTATCTGGCCCTCCTAGCATACCGAAACACACCCCAGCAGGGATACAATTACTCGCCAGCACAACGCCTAATGTCTAGAAGACTGCAGGACATCATTCCCACAGCTCCGCGTCAACTTGTTCCACAGACAGTGTCCCCAAGTCTAGTACAAGAAAAAATTGCGGAAAGAAGACGGAGATCTAAGGCTCAGTACGACAAGCGGGTGTCGGCGCCGCTAACCGAGTTCTCAAAAGGAGAAAAAGTGTATGTGAAACCTAGGCCTACGAACAAACACCAACCCTGGATCTATGGGGAGGTAATTGGAAGACCCGCACCAAGGTCCTGCCTCGTGAGCACAGCAATGGGACCAGTCCGGCGAAACCACGCACAAATCAGAGAGGCAAAGGCAGAACCTGCAGTGGGCAACTATGATGAAAAATTGGACCGATTGGAAACTGCATCCCTACCATCTGAAAGTGGACAAACAGAGGAAACGGATCAGCCGTTGGACCAAGAGCCTACACCGCCACCTCGCCGTTCAACAAGAGAACGTAGACTTCCCTCACGATTCAACGACTTCCTTATGGAATGAACTCTTTAATGACTTTCTTGCGGAGATGTAAAGACTTTGTTTACATGAACACTTTAGTTTAATGACTTTCTTGCGGAGATGTAAGGACTTTGTTTACTCATGAACAGTTCAGAGAAATTATGTTTAGGTCCACTATATAATGGACATTCTATTATTGATTTTATCTTCCAAAAGGGGAAAGGTGTTACACTATGCACATTCGCTTGCACCTTTGTATGTTTTAATCATATGCACTTGCACCTTAATTGCACTATACAACATTGTCACGCACGTATCCAGATAGCATGTATTTATTACTTGCAGCAACTTAATAAATTCAGTTTTGAATGTGTTACCGAACTACAAACAAAATAAATGCCGAGAGCGCAGGTTGGATGTTATATTGAACAAAGATTAGAACGAAAAATCGCTTCTCTAAGTCAGTATCTCTTAATTTGCAAGCTTTGAATCGTTGCAATTACATTGTTCATGGTGGTAAACTGCTTTACTCTACAAATAATAATAATTTAGAAACCTATAACTGGTACAGTTGAGGTGGTGCAGGAGCCAGCTTATAATGAGATCACCGGCGAGATGATTAGAGAAGCGGCACTAAGAACTAAAGGCACTGGAGGTCCCTGGAATGTAGATGCAATTGTCTTTCAAAGGATCCTTTGCTAGCAAGTCATTCAAGAAGTCTGGCTCTAATTTGTGCGACGCTCTCGCAACTCTGACCCGCCGATTGTGTACAGAATACATTGACTCCGCAACTATTCAGCCGATTCTAACGAGTCGTCTTATCCTGCTGAATAGGTGTAACGGTCAGTCAATAGGAGTGGGCGAAGTAATTAGAAGAATTATTGGAAAGTGCGTGACAAAGGTGACGAAACAAGGTATACTAGAGTCGAGTGGCTCGCTTCAGGTTTGCGCTGGACACAAATCCCGGAGTGAGGTAACAGTGCACGCAATGAACAGTTTATTCCAGCACGAGGAAACCGATGCAGTGCTGCTGGTGGATGCGTCAAACGCCTTCATTACACTAAACCGAGCCCCCGCCCTTCATAATATTAGGGTTCTTTATCCAGCGTTAGCTACATTTGCGATCAATACCTACCAAGATCAAGCACAACTATTTGTAACGGGGGTTAAAGAGCTCATTTCTGCGGAGGGTACTACGCAAGGCGATCCCTTAGCAATGTGCATGTATTCCCGCAGTCTACAGCCGCTCATCACTCGTCTACAGGCAGCGAATCAAGCCAAACAATGCTGGTTTGCAGGTGATGCGACAGGGTGTGGATCACTACAGAACATCAGGGTGGATGTGGTGGGACGAGATGACGATGGCTGGACCGGATTTAGGGTGCTATCCTAATGCTGGAAACGCCGGCTTGTTGATGAGGAGGAGACCGCTAAGAGCATCTTTGAAGAAACAGTAATTAACATCACCACAGAGGTACAGAAGCATCAGAGTGCGGCGCTGGCATGGGCTCCAGGTCCTATCTTGAGCAGTACGTTAACGGTAAAGTCGAAGAATGGGTGGGGCAGGTGACAAAATTGGCTGACCTTGCTCTGTCGTAGCCCCAGTTTTGCTACGCAGCGTTCACTTTTGGATTAAAGCACCACTGGACGTACTTTCTCAGAACTCTGCCTGATATAGAAGATCCACTTGCACCTCTGGAGAGGGCAATAGCTGATGCCCTAACACCGTCCATTACAGGTCACAATTATTGTACACAAGCTGAATGTGAGCTGCAGGCGCTGCCAGTGAGAATGGAATGGGAGGCATGGGACTAATAAAGCCGAGCCAAACAGCAGCCTTAGAGTGTGCAGCATCAGCTAATATCTCTGGTCCACTAGCCCAACAAAAAAAATCACGAGCGCTTGAGCCACAAGAGGAAAATGAAATACACGCTGTGCAAAGGGAGATGCGACAAGTGAAGAATCAGCATCTGAAGGAAAAACTTGATGAGGTAAAGGGCTCGATTTCTGGAAAAACTTTGAGAGCTCTCAACCTTGCCACTCAGAAAGGTGCTTCTAGTTTGCTTACTGTTTTGCCAATTAGCCATTTGATTTAAACTAGAGTGAGTTTTAAGACGCTGTAAAACTCAGGTACGACTGGGAAGTTCCTGATACGCCCTCTGTTTGTGTTTGCAGGGACATCTTCAATGTGGATCACGCTATGATATGCAAACGGGGCGGATTTATCATCCAACGCCATAATGAACCGAGCGATTTGGAGGCGGAACTGCTTCGTATGGTATGCAATGGTGTCGAAACCGAACCAGTTTTGCAAGACATTACAGGAGAAGAGTTGAATAGGGGAGCCAACACCGCCCCTAATAGGCGGCTGGATATAGTTGCTAGGGGATTCTGGGAGAGGCGGAGGTGGGCTTTTTTTTTTTTGATGTCAGAGTTTGCCATCCGAAAGCAGACTCCTATCGAGATTTGGATCCAGACCAGGCAGTACGAAACAGAGAAGCGCCAGTACACTAGCCGTGTATTAGAAGTAGAGCAAGCTACATTCACGCCGTTAGTTTTCAGCACGACAAGTAGAATGGCAGTGGAATGTAATCGATACCATTATATACTGGCTGAGTTAGTTGAAGGGCGAAAGCTATGCGACTACCATGTCATGGATCAGGGCACGAGTGTCTTTTGCGCTGCTGAGATCAGCACCACTTTGCTTAAGAGGTTCGCGCGCTTCTAGGAGAGTCCACTAAGAATTGTCAGACATTGACTTACGATATTGAAAAAAGGCATGTAAATATTCGTCAAGGCACCGAGAACGCATTTCTGAGAAACTCTAGTCGAAGCCGGGAATACCGAGCCAAGAAGTGTTTGTAATTTTTGTAGTTGACATTAATTGTGCTTAACACGATGTTTAGACTACTCATAAAGCAAGTTTTTTTATTAGGTTAATTTTTTTTTTGGTCACATTCTCTGGACGCTGAGCCATTACATTGTTTTTCACTTTATGTAATTTAGAACAAGGGATTGATACAGTCTCCTTATTATAGCTCGTAACTTAATAATTTTTTCAATACTTTATTGCATTATTATTAGTAGTAGTGGTAGTAGCAGCAGCAGTAGCAGCAGCAGCAGCAGCAGCAGCAGTAGCAGTAGCAGTAGCAGCAGCAGCAGCAATAGCAGTAGCAGTAGCAGCAGCAGCAGTAGCAGTAGCAGCAGCAGCAGTAGCAGTAGCAGTAGCAGTAGCAGCAGCAGTAGCAGTAGCAGTAACAGTAGCAGTAGCAGTAGCAGTAGCAGTAGCAGTAGTAGTAGTAGTAGCAGTAGCAGTAGCAGTAGCAGCAGCAGTAGCAGTAACAGTAGCAGCAGTAGCAGTAGCAGTAGCAGTAAGAGTAGCAGTAGCAGTAGCAGTAGCAGTAGCAGTAGCAGTAGCAGTAGCAGTAGCAGTAGCAGTAGCAGTAGCAGTAGCAGTAGCAGTAGCAGTAGCAGTAGCAGTAATAATAATAGTAGTAGTAGTAGTAGTAGTAGTAGTGTTTTATTTTGTTCGAAGCAAAGAAAGATACCAGGCGCTGTTAATTTGTGCCTTCTTTCGTTGTGCCTTGCAAATTGATCCCGAAATTAAAAAAAAAAATGACCCGCACACAAAAAAGAAAGGATATATATATGCAGAGGATAGAAGTTCTACAAATAGACTTGAAGCAAACGCGAGCCAAATTGTTATAGTATTATTTTCGATTCCGATTTCATTTTAGTTTACGGCAGTTGGGGCGTTTGTGCATTCTCATGCTTCTTTTCATCGTGCAGTGGATTTCTTAGAGCAAGTAGCCCTCAGCTTACCCGGCCTAATGCATCCCCAGGGGCGGAGAGAAGAGGGACTAGGTACCCATACTTCAAGTATTCTCAGCCCAAAACAGCTCTTAAATGAAAATTGCTTTTGTGGGATGAGTTTCTGAGAATATCGTGCAATTTGCTTGATGGACGTCCGCCATCGTGAGGCAAGCGTTCTAGTGGGTTAATAAGACGGGAATAACAAGAGATAACGTTTGGCCTCACATGGTCATTGGCTGGTGTATATTACTGGGAGGTACAAAACTCTCAAATCTAAAAGAAAAAGATTTTGAGAATTAAAAGTGGGGAGAATCATAAAACAAGAGTACGGTCCTTACGAACCTATACTTTTTGTACTCCTTGCGAGCCTATTATTTATGACGGAGTGTTCTAAAATTAGTTCCATTGTTCTAATTGGTTAGCTCGATGCTAAAAATACCTTACCAGTCAAGAAAATTATTGCACCACAGCAAGAAACCCAAAATGGCGGAAGAAGACGTCTTTATAAGCAGTTTTGGAGATGCAAGAAGTTATTTTATCTACAGGGTTTTTGGGAAGCTCAAACGCGTTAAAAGAAGCAAAACATGGGCTGGAAGGAGAATGGAAAATATGGCGTCTCCACTGGCAGAACCGTTCGCTCACCTTTTGCAAATGCCGGTGGGTTTTCGAGCAGTGTTCCTGGGCGCGAGACGGAGTATTTACTCAAGTTTACAAGGGGTACAGAAAATTTGTCCAGCACTGAATTGGACGAATTCCTAGCGGCGAACGATATTGATGATGGCCTTGGAGATTTCTCCGAGTCGTCAACAGGGCAACTGACAGCTGGAAGCAGTGTCCATCTTTCGAGTATTTCTTACTCGCTAAAGAAACGAAAACGGTGGAGGTTGCCAGATCTCGACAGAACTGGCTTAGAGCTGAAAGATTCCGCGGACAGGCCAAGCGTGACCTTCATCCATCGTCGAGTGCAAAAGAAACTCGGTGCAGATTGCATCGCAATCGAGAAAACCAAAGAAAATGAAGTCTTTACGCCCCGAGAGCGCAAGTACACTCGAGTACAAGATCTCCTGAAGAGGTGTGATACAAGCGAGGTGGAACCAGAGGTGGGATACGAGATTTCCTACCGATATCCAGCGAACGAATATCCTGAGTGTGGCGAGGGTCATGGTCATCGATATCGCTGGTCGTTTCAGTGGTCTCTCTCCAACCCGCGCAAATCTCGATTTAAGAACAAGGGTGTCAAAAACAAGGGACACCGTTGGGACCTGTACTCTGACGGCGAGATCAGAAGTGAAAAGATTGCAGATGAGGAACCCTGTGAAACAATTCCTTCTGAGGCAAACGTTGAAAGCAATGTGAAGATGATGGATGCCGAGTTGTTTCGAGAGTTGAAGGCCTCAGAGGAGAGATCTTGCTCCAGTGCTGCTACAGGCTTCGACCTTGGTTGTTACATTGAAGAACTGTCTAAACACACGGGAGTACATCCTAAAGGCAGGAAACCACATCAGAGATTAAGTTCAGCATGCAGCAATCAAGATCAGTCAAGGAAAAATTCATTTAAATGTGGAAAGAAGAGTGTGATTTATGTTGATCCAGAACCAAGCATCGACCCATCTCAGAATCAGGATACTGCAAATTCTTCACCATCCACTACGCCAGAACCTCAAATATTTCAGCCAGAGAAGAAGGCAGCAGTTACGCTGCTGCTAAATGCTGACGAGGTGAAACCAGAGAATCTCAAAGCTCAGTGGAATGACTTGTACACTGAAGCAAACTGTCTTCCCAGGAAATTCACTATTGACTTGATGCCGCTGCTCGCTACTGAAGGCAGCATCACCAGCCAGTCCTACTGTTTGCTATTTGAGGTGACAAAGAAGAACAACAATGGGTTAAGCTCTGTAGTAACTGATGTTAGCCTCCACTGCACAAAAACTGAAGACTTCAATGCTGACAGTAACTCTTGCAATGCAAATTCAAAATTCCGCTCTGAGATTGAAGGTGTGAGTCAGGGTGTCTGGCAAGTGAGCAATGTAGTGGACTGTGCAGTGTTTTGGCTGCAAAATTCCTACCAGCCTTCACAGTACCCAACATGTAAATCAAATTCCGGAAAACGAGTCAAAACATCGAGATCTGTGGAAGTCCTTGGTGCTATGTTTGGGTGGAAGTCAAAGATCTGCACACAAAGGGAGATAAAATCAGAACTGAAGATGAAAATCAAGGAACAGAGTTTACATTGCCTGAATGACGAGATCCACACCTGCTCTGAAATGGACGATTTGAGGGTAGAAATACTGGACACGTTCTGTGGTATTTGCTACAAGGAATTAGGTAAGTGGTTTAATACTGATAATTTTATTGGAGGTGCTGTGACAATTTTAAAAGTTAACTGACACTGTCTGTATCCTTCATTTGAAACAGAATATTTTGTGCAATCAAAGATTTTCAGTGTAATCTACACTGTTCAGGCAGACAGTCATGCACTGTACTGTATGTTGCAATATATCCACGTGTCCTGTTTTGCAAACCTTGTCACACTAAATATTATTGGAGGCTGCCATGTACGTGAGCCCACATACTGTATGTTTTAAAAAAAACAAACAGCATCTTGCTTACAAATTAGAACTCGTCTGCAATGTTCCTGCATGTGCATGAAGAGACGTTTAAAAATCATTGGGATGTGTGTGCATGGTTAAACTGTTTGAATGGTAGCTCAATTTAAAATGCAGAATTAACAGCAATCCTCCTGTTCAACCTCTGATGAGGGGTTAAATACAGCCCTCTGGGAGATTATGGTACCATACCCTTGGCTTCCTATAAAAATAATTAATATAATAATAATTATACATTGTATGGTATAAAATATGCATGACTTTAACGTGACAATAATATTTATTAATAAGGACCTTTTAAAACAAACAACCGAATATTAAAGTTAACAGCTGATGTTTCGACATCATTGTGACACCACTCTTGAAGCAAAGTGAATAAATTAATGCAAAGATTTGATTTCTATACTTTTTAGAGTCTTATACGAAAACTTAAACCATCTCTAAGCATGTAGACCAACTCGATTCACACAAAAGTATGCACTTGAAGAACTTGTGAGCCTTTGTTATTGTGCTAATTTTTTGAGACACTTAAAGGTATACTTACTGTAGAACTGAAATCAAATCTGCACATTCATTTGTTCAGTTGACCTTGAGAGTGGGGTCACAATGATGTCGATACATCGGCTGTTAACTGTAATATTTGCTTTTTTATAATGTTTATTATGACATTACATTTTACCTGCATTTCTTGATTAAAAAAAACTCTTATTCCTATCATTTCCTTAATGGATGGTTGCTAAGTTCAATTGATTTAAAGATTTTGTTTCCAAGATGCAAATAAAGAAAATGAAATGGATATAAATCTTTGAGTCAAATGTGACATTAAAAATTCTAGTGTCCACAAATTAAAGTGTAGAGTTTGCATGAAGTTGAATCACTAAACATTTAACTAATTGCAATGTCTTTTATTCTTTTCCACCCAGATACATGTGATGAAAGTGCTCTGAAACATTGCCGCCATGTTTTCTGTAATGAATGCTGGGAAGTCTACCTTAAGACGCAGATCAGCCTTGGGAACACTGACCTAAAATGTCCAGGATACAAGTGTGATGTCTGCATTGATGATGTCACCATTTTGGCTTTAGTACCTTCCTGGTATAACAAATTCCTGTCACAAAAAATCGACAAAGCTCTAGATACCAGTCCAAAATTAAGGTGGTGCCCATCTACAAAGTGTGGACGAGTGCTTAAGGTAGCTGTGTCAGGTGCCATGGCCAACTTAAGGAACAGTCCGATGCCAGTGGCTTGTGAGTGTGGTAAAGTTTGGTGCTTCCAGTGTGGCAGACAGGCACATTGGCCAGCACCATGTTCTGTGGATGAGAAATTTCGGGAAGTCACCAAACGATTCTTGGATGAAATGGAATTGAATGAAGATGACCTGATAACCTCAGTCATGGTCCGAAATTGCCCTCACTGCCATTATCCAATTGAAAAGCATCTGGGATGCAATTTCATGTACTGCATCATGTGTCAGACGTCGTTCTGCTGGGAGTGTTTGGTGCCCATGAGCAAGCACAAGGATGGCTGTCAGCGACACGAGCAGTCCAAGGAAGTCGAGTTAGAACTAGCCAGCTCAAGCGCTAATCGCTTTGCAAAGTACTTTTCTCTATACTGCAACAGCAAGAAAGCTCGTTCCGGCATAGCTTTGTCTCATCAAATACAGAGGCTGCGAACTGTGGATAAAAGCATAACATGTTATAAGAGTATCCGCTCAACTCATGGTTACTCTGATGAAGTGATGGAGAATGTGCTTCAAAGCGGTTGTTCTGAGATCCTCAGGAGTGCTGCAGAGTTTAAGTATTATGCACACTTAACACTTGAGGGTGCAGCACAGATGGCCATTGTGTCAAAATCCACATGCAGAAGCTTGAAACAAGACATGGAACGGTTACAGTTTAT
This sequence comes from Orbicella franksi, assembly GCF_964199315.1. NCBI lineage: Eukaryota > Metazoa > Cnidaria > Anthozoa > Scleractinia > Merulinidae > Orbicella > Orbicella franksi. Next base: position 25,787,633 of record NC_138147.1, read on the forward strand.
TATGGAGAAAGTAGAAGAATTAGCCAGATCTGACATCACACAGCTTTTACGTCAGAAACGCTTGAGTAAATTGTCTGCCTTCCTGAATTGTGGGAAGAACTGTGTCTTCACAATTGGACAGGTCCTTGCCAGTAGGCATTAAAAACGTACATTACTGTAATGGTTACAGTATATGTAAATTGCACAGGTAAATTGCAGGCACATGTGCAGTGAATTAAACATATATTTTACCAGTCAGTGAGTTTCTAATCAGCAATTAGATTATGAACTCAAGATTTCTACCATGTAAATACTCTTTAAAGACACTTTGAAAACACAAAGAAATGGCCACAAGTTTGTTAACAACTGCATTCACTGCTAACTCACTATTTACAACAGAATGTAACTATCATAAGTAGCGTAGCCAATCAGAGAGTGGTGTTTGTGACAGAATGCTAGTAGATTTATGCTAATAGTGGTGATTAGCATATACATGTACATGTATGTTCATTTTCTCCTTGCATGAACCAATTATTAAGTCCATCAAGATGGGTTATGAGAATTAAGGAAATAATCACCTATGAAATTTTAACAATTTATGTCTGGTGTACACTTATACACCTAAAATACAATGCAGTTCGTAATTATAACTGAAATTCTTCCATTATTTTTGAGAATTTACTTGCTCTATGTCAGTGCAATCATTTGACATGCTGTACAAAGAATTATGGGTATTTGAATAGTAGCTTTTGAATTTACTGTGGTTCTTTTGAAGCCACTGTTAATAGAAATTAGTCTTTAAATCAGTTGTTTGCCTTCGCCTCACTTTTATGTGACATTCTATTACAGTTATTACTGTGATACCATTACCTGAATAGACTGCATGGATAATAAATCAATAGAGAGTCAATTATAACTGGTCCAGACAAACAATTCCAGTGGTTAAACAGTAAGCCACATTCTTTGAAGAACCAGTCTTCATTGGGAAAACTAATTTTATTATCCATAACTGATCTGATTGGGCAACTACACTGTACAATCACTGAAAAGAAGTGAAACCGTGAAAGCGTTTGGAAACCAACCTTTGTACCCAGGGTTTTTCCCTTGAAATTTCAATTGTCTCGGTTTCCCGGATTGTTGTGCCTATCAAATTTTAGTTCCTGGGGTGGAAGAGGGGTGGGGTTAACTACCCACGGAAAATTGACTTGGCGAGCCTTCCCCTCGGTGAGGATTTTGATACTTAGGTGCGGTCCTAACCTCCTGTGCCGACGCTCTGAGCTCTTCACGTGACGAGTGTCATGGAGGGGGAGGGGGGCAGTGGGGGGGCATACAGCATCTGCATAGGGGTGACTCTGTCAGGAATAAGTTACCCAATGGATGGGAATTTTTGCATTTACCAGTTGCACGGTGGTTGGGAATTGGTCTCTAGTTTCCTCGAAAATGTCAATTCCCCGTGGGCCTTCCCGTTTTCCCCACCATGGGGTATAGGTACATAGGAATACGCGGTCAGCGCGGAGTCTGGTGCTTTCTTCAGGAAATAGTCAGCGGCTTGCATCGCGGGCTTTCCAGCGTGGCGCAACAACATGGCGGCGAAATATTGAAGAATTGTTCTTCTTTCGGGAAGGAATTGAACGAAGTTCTTCCATCAAAAGATCATGTGAAACCATAAAGCGATGGCAAGGAGAAAACTTACGTGATAAAATTTGGTGTTAAACTGTGTTGCATGTGAGTACTATCCAGTCTTTTCACGCGACATTTCTCGTAAAGCTCATTGTAAGCTAATTTCAAATTACATTTGTATGCGTTTATTTGTAAGCTTGATGATTTCCTAGAAGTACAGGTAATTGTGAGGAGATCATTATAAAGTAGATGAGAGGTAACGCTCGGACACTGTGTATCTACCGGTCTATACCTTTGGATTGACAAATGTCTTGATATCAGTGATGTTTGTCCGATCTTGAACCTCCGATCCACTGCTCGAATGAAATTGTACACCGCATGCATATCATTGTGCCTGCCATTCATATTACAGGCATTTACATGACCATCTTCATACTGTATATGCATGAACATGCACAGGCTTCGTGATTACAATATTTTATTGCAAGGACTAATCCCATTTTTCCATCAGCCTTACTGTCTCTTTCTCGTACTAAAAATATATATTTTTCTCAGAGCAATAACCTTCACATGCAAAATGCCATCTTGCGATTTGGAAGTATGCGACATTGAAGATGCCATAGGGAAAGATGACCTGACACCTAATGATCGCATCACTCCGCGAGGTGCTGTCCTTCCTAAGGCAAGAGTTAGATCTACAAGGAATGGCGTGAACGAAACTCCAGTAGGTGACAGCATTATACCTGGCACACAGAAGATCTATGTCAGAACCTGGGGATGTTCCCATAATAACAGTGATGGTGAATATATGGCAGGGCAATTAGCAGCCTTTGGTTATAAAATTACAGGTACTGTGATCAAAGACAAATTTTAAACCCCAAATGTCTAAAGCATACATGTACATGTAAAGACAAGATTATGTCAACTCAGATCATGAAGCAATGTATGGTCAAACTATTGATTAATGATTTTCAACCAAACCAGAGAGATTTAAATGATAAAGTACTGGTGGCCATGTAATATTGTTAATGTCATTCAGTATGGCGGCAATGGTGGCACATGAAAACCAAGAATAATGGGTTGAGTGTACACTGTACACTGTGAATCATATGAAGAAGCTAGTCATAAAAGGGGATAAGTGACGATTTTGGTTGCTTTTCTTTTTTCTTGCTCCAAATTGGCTGAAGTTTTGCATGTGGTCTTCAATGTAATAGAAAAATGTGGTTCTGTATTTTTGTCGCTGGTTTTTGCTTTGTTTTCGAGTTAAAACGTAGGCAAAAAACTTGGCTTTTCCTAGCCATGTCTTTAGGAGTTTGTTTGTTGAACAGCAAACAGGCAGACTGTTTATAGTGTATGAAGTCAAAACCAAATCCCACAGCATATAGAGCGGAAATCTGGGAACGGATTGTTTACACCGGTTATTGTGACGTGAACACAACACGTGAATCGATCGAGCGTCAAACGAAATGCCATCAAACAAAAAAGAGATGTGCCGCATTAGAGCTCTGTCAACTAATATCTTAAGCATTGTTTTAAAGTACCTTGTGTGCCTACCTGGTGGTTGAGAGGCATCATAAAGCCTCGATAAACCCGTAAGTCATCAGCATGTTTTAAAGAATCAAAATGTGTTCTGAAACTTCGAAGGCAGCTGATATACCGTAATCGTGTTATCGGCGTTCGAAGTCAGATCGAGCCAGGTAGCAAAGTCCAAGAGCAGTTCTTGCCCAAGAAAAATACCCTCTGGTGAGTTGTGGCCCATTTGCCAAGCGTTGCTAGCGTCAAAGTTTGGAAAGCGAGAACTGGTTTTAGACTTATAAAATTTGTCTTGTATCGACCGCCATGTCTTCCCGCGCACGAGGTGTAAAGACCCTTCCCGGCATGCATTGCGATTACGTTCTGCGGACGTTTCTCGAACTGGTAACTAGATTTAAACATAATAATGGCCAGCAAGTGGCGATCGATTGTAACAGATCTGTGATCCAGTTTGCGTTGATTTTATTTCAAATCGGCATGATTTGTAGTGTTTTGAGCTTCTGGGATCAGGGGACATGCAGATGTATGGAGACCCGTACGTTGCGCAGAAGGGTTAATCTGTTAATCTGTCAGCCCTATTTATAGAGCGTTTTCACGTGGAGTCATCAAATTCTTAAATCCAAAACTAAACAGCCGCCAAAGTTGTTATCCTCATCAGGCATAAGAGGTACCAGCGCATTTTAACTTGGAAGTTATGGCGGTGCGTGACATCAAGCTACGATCGCGTTTGTCGAAAACTATGTTTTATCTCGTGATTTTTTAGCCATTGAAGACGTTGTCGTATTTGAAAAAGTGTTTATTGAAATGTTTATTTGTTTCATTTTATTTTTATTTACACCTTTTTTTGACCTGAAATCAGCATTTTTGAGCTTATACGTTGCGTGAAATTACCATTTTCAGGAGCCCATCATGGGCTCCTACCATTTTGCTGTTTTCTAAGTGAAACCAACATCCTTGCCGTCACGCGTTAAGGTCAAATTAACATTTTAACCTATTTAGACCTGAAATCAACATCATCGAGCTTATGCGCTGCGTAAAATTGACATTTTGCTAGTTTCTAAGTGAAACCAACATCCTTGCCGTCACGCGTCAACGTGAAATCAACATTTAAACCTTTTTTGACCTAAAAGCAACATTTTTGAGCTTATACGTTGCGTGGAATTGACATTTTGCTGGTTTCTAAGAGAAATCAACCTCCCTGCCGTCACGCGTTAACGCGAAATCAACATTTTAACCTATTTAGACCTGAAATCAACATCATCGAGCTTATGCGCTGCGTAAAATTGACATTTTGCTAGTTTCGAAGTGAAACCAACATCCTTGCCGTCACGCGTCAACGTGAAATCAACATTTAAACCTTTTTTGGCCTAAAAGCAACATTTTTGAGCTTATACGTTGCGTGGAATTGACATTTTGCTGGTTTCTAAGAGAAATCAACCTCCCTGCCGTCACGCGTTAATGCGAAATCAACATTTTAACCTATTTAGACCTGAAATCAACATCATCGAGCTTATGCGCTGCGTAAAATTGACATTTTGCTAGTTTCTAAGTGAAACCAACATCCTTGCCGTCACGCGTCAACGTGAAATCAACATTTAAACCTTTTTTGGCCTAAAAGCAACATTTTTGAGCTTATACGTTGCGTGGAATTGACATTTTGCTGGTTTCTAAGAGAAATCAACCTCCTTGCCGTCACGCGTTAACGCGAAATCAACATTTTAACCTATTTAGACCTGAAATCAACATCATTGAGCTTATGCGCTGCGTGAAATTGACATTTTGCTGGTTTCTAAGTGAAACCAACATCCTTGCCGTCACGCGTTAACGCGAAATCAACATTTTAACCTATTTAGACCTGAAATCAACATCATTGAGCTTATGCGTTGTGTGAAATTGACATTTTGCTGGTTTCTAAGTGAAACCAACATCCTTGCCGTCACGCGTTAACGTGAAATCAACATTTAAACCTTTTTGACCTAAAATCAACATTTTTGAGCTTATACGTTGCGTGAAATTGACATTTTGCTGCTTTCTAAGTGAGATCAAAGTCCCTGCGGTCGCGGCGGGCCGATCCTTTGTTATGATAAACCGAGGCGAGACTTCGACTTATAACAAAGGCTTGGCTTGGTTATTATAACAAAGGATCGGCTCTGTTTATCATAACAAAGGCCCGGCTTCGTTTATTTGCAGCCTCGGCGGGAAAAGGGTGTTAGGTATTTTAATCAAAAGTGAACTTTGTCGAAAACGTTCCAAATTTCACATAGAGTTTTGTTTAGGTATGTTTAGCAACGTCCCGTAGTTTTTGCGCTAAACCTTGCTTCGTTTTCAGGATATTGCGTATGCAAAAAACCACTCGGTTTTCCTAGCGGCGTCTTTATAAAGCCAAGCAAAAACCAGCGGCAAAAATACAGGAACACGTTTTTCTATTACATTGAAGACCACATGCAAAAATTCAGCTAATTTGGAGCAAGAAAAAAGAAAAGCAACCAAAATCGTCACTTATCCCCTTTTATGACTAGCTTCTTCATATGTGGTTTGCAACCATCTTGAAAAGTTAAGGGAAAAAAAATTTCTAGTTCTTTGAAGTATCCTGAATATTGAAAACTGTTTGAATTAGACCACCGGCCTTTAAAAGGCCATTCTATTTTGAAGAAGTTATGTTTTCCTGCTTCAAATGTTCTTGAATCTAAACCAGAAGTTGATAAATGTACATTATACTTGTTGTGTCATGGATTTTTTTTTTCTCCAGTCAATTGATTTCAAGTTATTTCTTTTATTAACAAATGTTGAGTGTCCTTTGAGATTTGTCCTTTCATTGAAAAGTCCATGAAACAAAAAAAAATATATATTTTCATTCATATCAAATGTGTTTGTATGAATGTGTGGTCATGTTAATTCAGTTGTCCTGTCACCTTTATTATTGATTAATAGTTTTGTCTTTTTTTGCCTTTTCTTTTTTTTTTGTCTTTTTTTTTAGACGACTCAGAAGCAGCTGATCTGTGGCTTCTTAACAGCTGCACAGTAAAGAACCCTTCGGAAGATAACTTCAGAAATGCAATCAAAAGGGCACAAGAACTGGACAAGTACTTGGTTGTGGCCGGCTGTGTACCCCAAGGACAACCCAGGCACCAGTCAATCAAGGGGATCAGTGTGATAGGGGTATGTACCTTCTAATACATATTAATAAAACGTTACAGCATTTACCTAAAGGATTAAGGACTATGCAAGTGTGCATGAACTCTGTTTTACTTGTAAGTCTCAGAAACTCTGTAGACTTTGCTGTTGCAGTTACATGTAGTTGTTCACTGGCTTTGTCATTGTATTGGTTAATTCAGATCGAATGCATGTACTCCCGGTTCAAACTTGACTGGAGTTTATTGTTTTGTGTCATTTGGGATCACAGTGTCTTTCTCCAGCAGGTTCAAGGTCTGTTTAGGTACAGTCTGCATCGGGCTAGTGGCCCCTACATGTGCATACATGTACAGCCAAAGCTTATCTTGGTTTTTGTGGCTTGAAGCAACTCAGGTCTAGTTCCCCTACCCCCTGGATGGGATGCTAGTCCATCGCAAGGCTACCCCCCAGCATTACATTTGCTGGTTCCATTTAAGTTGTATTAATGCCAGGGATTCTTTCACCACCAGGCAGGGGTTGTTTGAAAGGTGGATAGTGCTACATTGTAACCATTAGATAAAATTACTAACTATCCAGTGGATAGCGTGGTTTGTTTTCAAATTGTCAACACTTATCCACTGCATAGTGATACATGTATAGCTCATAGATACGTGTAGTGCCAGGGGTATATAAAATAATGGTTTTCAGGAATTGTAAAACAATTGACCCAATGCAGGAAAATGTTATGATATACATTTACGCTACATCGTATACATTGTAAAATGAGATGGTGGAAATTTTACTCTCATCATTTTCTGCATTAATAATGATTATCATACGCAACGACAACTGTAGGTGCAGCAAATTGACAGAGTGGTGGAAGTTGTAGAAGAGACTTTGAAAGGTGAAGTTGTTATAATTTTATTTTTGTAATCTTTTACATGACAAGTTTTGTGTACGGTGTGTTGGTGTAGTTTTATTTGTGGCTGATTTTATTACTGTACTTTAATATACGTTGTAATTATTTACAGGTCACACGGTTCGACTTCTTGGTCAAAAGAAAGTTGCTGGAAAAAAGGCTGGAGGAGCCCCACTTGACCTGCCTAAGATTCGTAAAAATCCCCTGATAGAAATTATAGCTATAAACACTGGGTAAGTGTCAAATACAGGTAATTGTACATAATCTCCAAACCTTATTACATCACAGTTTTAGCCAGGAGAACTTCAGGGGTTTCATTAAGGGTTGGGCTTCAGGCAAATTGACTGGCTGTGATGATGATTTTGGCTGCCTGGTTTGACTATCTATATGAATGTTACTCTAAGTTATAAAGAAGTTCAGTTCAAAAACTTTCGCCCAGCTGCTGAAAATATCAGTGAAAACCTTGGGAGTTGAGCCCACAGTCTTCCATGTCATGTTAAAGGCAAACATAATATATGACTAATTGGCTTATTGAACTAATCCTGAACAAGAGATCGCTACATGCTTGCACATGTACGTGTATCATTGTATGTAATCAAAGTTCAATTATTGTTTATGTGCTCAGTTGTTCATTACAGTATGTCAAATGAATACACATACTGCAAATTGTTCAATTACTTATTTTTTTCTTTTTTATTGATGTAGCTGTCTAAACCAGTGTACTTACTGTAAGACAAAGCACGCTCGAGGAGATCTGGGAAGTTATCGACCTGAAGAGATTGTGGCGAGAGCCAAGCAAGCTTTTGAAGGTAAACCAGCGTTGGAAATAGCCATGTAACATTGTCCATTTATTGTTCTTGTACATTGTATTTTTGTCTATGTTTGACGTTTCTTAGCAAAAAGAAGAAGCTCTTGTTAAGATGTAGGGGCTGACTCCAAATTGAAAGGTGTTGATTCAAGCTTAGTGGATCATAAATGTGTTGTGTTTTTGTTCAAGCTACTGACAGTTCTTTTACATTACCTCTTTCCACCATGGAGCAACCTGGTACATGAATGTAAATTATTTGAGGCAACCTGTCATGGACTAGTCTCCGATCTAGGAAGTTTAGCAGACTAACCTGGAAGTCAGAAACTGGTGCAACTAGACACTAAAAAAGAGCTCTTAATAGAATTTCTTACGTAAACAATGTTGACTTTTTCAGTCCAGCTCATTTCCTCCCCCTAATAGAGAATTAACTATGCACATAGTTTATAGATCTATGGTACATGTTTGTACTTTGTACATGTATGCTCATTGTGCAGTCTTACATACTGTGTGGTAAATTTTGTGTTAGCACCTGATTGCATTCTGTCCATTGCTTGTTTCAGAGGGAGTAGTTGAGCTGTGGCTTACAAGTGAAGACACAGGAGCTTATGGCAGAGACATTGGCGTGACGTTACCTGAGTTGCTATGGCAACTTGTGGAGGTGATTCCTGATGGAGCTATGATGAGGATTGGAATGACGAACCCACCATACATTCTGGAGCACTTGGAGGTAAGCTGGTGACAGAGTATGTGTAAACATGTTAACAGACTGGGTACAAACGTGGAGATGCTTTCTTCTTGACTTTGTGTGTATGTTACAAGTCAGGGGTTTCAGGGTGGGCACTGAGCGACCTGACCAGCTGTTAGGATGATCTTTCTTTCCACTGGTTTGACCATCCAGAGGAAAGTCTTTCTTGTAAAGATGTTCAGTCCATACAATTTTGCCTGCCTGTCAAAACCATCTGCCCTCCTGCTAAAAATGTTAAAGAAACCCCTGTGCTAGTTTATGTTTTTGTGTATGCTACCATGTATGCATGGCTAGAAATGTTCAGAATTACACTTACATATAAAATGAGATCTAGCTTACATGTATCTCTTTTGTTCCAAATTTTTGAGTTACAATTATAAATTTGTTACAAAGTAGAATTTGTCCACTTATGACTGCTACTTTTTGCAATAGTTTTACTCCTTTGTCCAGTATTTGTTAAATAAAACTTTTTGTCAGCTTAATTGAAGCATTGTGTCTTCCATACACAATTGTACAATCATTTAGACCAGAACATACAGTAGGGACAAGTGATGAAAAAAGACCTTGTTTACTGAATTTAAGAAGTGTGTCTGTATCAGACAGAAATAATGCAGAGACCATGAGTTGTCACTCAAGGCTTGGTTTAATGATTACACATTCAAGCCATTTACCCTGTTCAAGATTTTGGTTAAAAATGAGGTCGGTCTCAGGGAATGACTTGACAAGTACACGATCCTCATGAAAACTGTGAAAAGGCGGGAAATGTCTGTTCATTCCTGGGGCTTGCTGTCTTTTCTGGAACAGATTGTCAATGTCTTTCTTTTGTCCTCAGGAAATGGCAAAAATACTAAACCATCCTCGAGTGTACAGTTTTCTACATGTTCCAGTTCAGAGTGCATCAGACAGTGTGCTCGCAGACATGAAAAGAGAATACTGTGCTGACGACTTCAGACATGTTGTGGACTTCTTAAAAGACAAGTTAGTGGTGTATCCAATTGTATACTGAAGTAGTCACTTTCATTTATAATTATATATCAGCTCAAAATCCGATAAAAGCCTGCACATGGCTATTTGGTTAATTTTGCAAACAGTAGAAAATATACTTTTTTAGTTATTAATTTGTTTAGTGTCCAAATTAATAAGTTATTTGGACAGTTCCACGTGCTATGTAATTTATGGGTAGTGTGACTACGTTCTAGTCCAATTTAGAGATAACTGAATTAAGAAAAAATTCTCTGACTGCAAATTGGACTCAGTCTTTACCTTGGCCAGGTTGGGCAACCGTTGAAATTTTTTTTTTTTACATAATTATTATTATTTTTTTATTAGTTATTTTTAAAGTGGACAACATGTTGTTCTGTTACATACCGTAAATCCTCGAATTAGCGCCCGGGGCGCTTATTTCAAATTTAGGAGAAGATTGGGGGGAGGTGGGGGGGGGGGGCGCTTATTCAAGTGGGCGCTTATTTAATTTGTCCCAAATGGTTGCCTGACATGATCATTTTGATACATCATCAGCACGTAAACAACAACAAAAGCTATTTATCGACATAAAAAGCTGATCCTATTAAAGTTTAAATCGTGGCACCGTTAGTATTTAACGTGTTCAACGTGTTCAATTAACATATTCACAAACTGAAACAATGTACAAATCTAATACTACACGATGAAAACTATGCAGCCTTTGTTGTCTCAGTACTCGTACACAAAATGATTATTCGAGGGGGGGGGGGGGGCTAATTCGAGGATTTTCGGTATACAAAGTGTATAAATAATCTATGTAACTTAATGTCTGCCCATTCTTTTTAGCCCTTATGGTTATTTTGGGCAGGCAATACTCTATACTAATTTAATGTTTATTGTAATTATTTTATAAATTGTGAGTACAAATAAATGGTTGTTGTTGTTGTTGTTGTTGTTGTATCTGAGCATGGTCATTTAAGGGCATGTACACATTACTGTTGTGGTCGGTAGGCAGATGTCCACTAACTCATCAACCTTCATTTCCTTTGACCAGCAGTCAAGCTTGGGTAGTAAGAAACAAAGACCCGAACTACGAGATTGCTGAGTCATGGTCCTGGCCCTGGCCCTATTAAGCAAACACTATGGTACATGAGTTGAAAACAAGTGTAGCACAATTTTAGTCATGGCAGGCTGCAACTCTCATCTCTTCAAGTTTTTGCAATGAAGTGCAAGACTGCAGCGGTAGAAGTAATTCATTTAATTAGTACATGATTTTTTTTAGGGTGCCTGGGATCACCATAGCAACAGATGTAATATGTGGCTTCCCGACGGAGACATGGGAAGACTTTGAGGAGACAGTAGCATTGGTGGAGGAGTATAAATTCCCTAGTCTGTTTATCAACCAGTTCTACCCTCGCCCAGGAACACCTGCAGCAAGAATGAAGAGACTTCCCACAGAAGAGGTGCCTTTGCATGTATTACAGCATAACTGTGTTTCAATATTTCACTAATTTAAAAGTATTTTCGTGACATTAACAAAACTAACTTGTTTGTTTGGAAAAATATTTAGGTGAAAAAGCGAACAAGGGAGATTTCTAAAGTGTTTCACAGCTACCACCCCTATGATCACAAGGTAGCTATTGCTTTTTGTTTGTTTGTTTGTTTGTTTGTTTGTTTCGTGTTTTTCCTCCTTCCTCCCCTCCCCTCAACCTTGTTCCCAGGGGACCCTGGGAACGAAGTTGCCCCCTTCCTACCTCGATTTTGTTTCTTTCCTGCCTGTCATTTGTTGACTAACCAGTGTAATTTTGCTTCCATTTCATATCTTAAAGGTTCGTGAACGGCAAACAGTTCTGATAACGGAAGACGCAAAGGACCAAGCTCATTTCGTTGGCCATAACAAGTTTTATGATCAAGTAAGTCACGATTGATGTATGTCTTGTTTGTTTCATAGTAAATGGTTTGAACCCAGGAGTATCAGTAGTTCGTATAGTGTGATCGTCCGGGTGAGGGTAGTTCTGAAAAGAACTGTTGTTGGTGACTGACGTTTCGACGACCTGAGCGGAAGTCATCTTCAGAGTCAAGTGAAATGACTCTGAAGATGACTGCCGCTCAGGTTGTCGAAACGTCAGTCACCAACAACAGTTCTTTTCAGAACTACCCTCACCCGGACGATCACACTATACGAACTCTTGTTTGTTTGTTTGTTTGTCGTTTTCTTCCCTTCTTTCCCAAGCCGTGGATGTCAATTTCTCTAGTTGTGGCACTTTTTGCAAGAAAACGGGGGCGACGTGCACCGTTACAAGGCTCTTTATAATAAGCCAAACGAAACAATAGGCAAAGAACATAAACAATGCCCCAAGCCCTAACAACAAAAGAGGTGCAGATTAACAAGAACGAATCAAACTAGAGGTTTTGTCTTGAGCTACCGAGAAAGCGTGCGTATTGGGCTAACAAACAAACGAATAAATCTGGCCATTTGACAGATTTTCAGTATCATTGTAGTGTTCGGCGTTTGTCGTCCATGTCGTCATCGAGATAGTCGACCACTTGCCGTCAACATCGGTCGTTTTCGTAAGCTGTCGGCCGACGTCGGCCACTTCGGTCATTATTCGTCGCAGGTTTCCGCTCGTTAGCCTATCATAATCGTCGAGTGTTGCTAAGACGAAATATATGCAGTCTTGGAAAAAACATTATTTTCATTTGAAAGGAGCTCTTCTTTCACATCGTTCCATCTTTCTACCGACGATTCCTTTCTTTTAATATATGTTGCTATTTATTTTTCCTTTCCATATCTTTAGGTCCTTATTCACAAGAGTGAGGGTGACCTCATGGGTAAGATGGTGCAGGTAGAAATAACGTCGGCCGGCGAACACTTCCAAATGGCGCGCGTCCTGCGTGGTAGCGAGGTTCACTCACCCGGCCTGGTTGAGCCGCTACCAAAAGGTGCGGTCAGTGGCGTTCGTAGTGAGGTCACGCGCGAAAGTATCGCTCAGAAACAAGAAGGCCCTTGGAATCAGTGGACCAAAGCCGCAGTGGTCGTTCTATTGGCAGTTGTTCTAGCTGATGTGTTAAGACTTTTGTATTTATGGAGTAGTCAGTGAGATTAAGTAGCTCAAATGTAGTAATAATATTAATAACAAAAACGACACATTGTATTTTCATGTTGTAAGACATACAAAACTGGTTGAATGGTTATTGTGTATTCTGTGATTTAACATGATAAACAGACACCTTAACTGGCAATGCCTTTCTTTTTATTCTCTATTTTTTCTGTCTCTATTGTAACTCTTTTTCCGCCTTCTCATCATCAAGCAGATTGGCCCGACATCATTACTTATTTATAAGCACCGAAGGGCAAATTTGGATGCGAACTCGCTTTGAGTAGCCGAAAATAATTGAGAAAATGCCGTTATTTGCCTACAGGGGACTGACAAAGTTTAAGTCACACCTAGCGTTTTGAACCCCTGTATGTGCATTTGTAGCCCCAAAATACGAATTTTTGTGAAGTTTTAAGTCTATCCTATTGCGTTCGCAAATTAGGAGCAAACGAAAGTCGGGAGAAGGTACAGTTAGGACAGTATAATGACAGCGTCATGTATGTAGTATCGCCTTACGACTATTCGCAAGGTTCTGTGGCTCCTTGTATAAGGTAAGCTTATCTTCGGCTTCCTGAACTATCAACTCGCAAATCTCGAGCTCGTAATCTAATTGTTAATTATGAACAGCTAACTTGTAAAAAATGTCTTTTTTCAATCAATTCGCTCCCTTGTTAAACCGTTTTCTTTCGTTATTTGTTGTTCTCTAGCATTATAAAGAAAATAAAAATTACAACAAAAAATTACAACAATGTTTAAAAAGAAAAGAAAAAACAAAAAATGATGCCGGGACCAGGATTCGAACCTGGGTTACTGCGGCCACAACGTAGTGTCCTAACCACTAGACGATCGCGGCGAGCCACGGAGAAGGTGGATGAATTAAAGAGGTAATTGTTTCAGTTTTAGACTGTATAACTCGTAGCAGGTGAATTCATTACCAGTCTCTACGCATGACTGTGTTAGTGGCTCGCTGATTTGAAGAGCTCGTAGGACGAGGCGTCCACATGGAAATTTTGGGATAATTCCTTGTGAGGGCCACAAGGAGAGAATTTTCGCGTTGGTATTTTTCCAAATCTGCCTCGCGTTGCGTGTTCCTCTTATTTTGGAATTCCCCGCCCGAACACCTTATGCATTGCACACTCCACTCGGTCCAATTACTATCACTAAGAAACTTTGGAGAATTCCAAAATTGTAATTGGATACTGTTACTGGACACCCACGTGATTGCAGACCACTTGGGGGACAACTAGACGCTCTAAAGAAACAGTCTGAGTTGATTTTTTTTTTAGTTAAGGTCGAAAATATTTTCTCTGCATCTTCACAAATTCGTGAATCAGATTTAGGTGGTTAATAAACCATCTCTGAGTCTTCAACAACCAATCACAATTGATTTTATAATTTCCCCCACAGATACGGCGACACGAATGCGATATCTTTTTCTCAATCAATTCACTCACTTCATTAAATCGTTTTCTTTCGTGATTTGTTGTTCTCTAGCATTATAAAGTAAGAAAATAAAAATTAAAACAATTACAACTGTTGAAAAAGAAAAGAAAAGAAAACAACAACAACAACCAAAAAATAATGCCGGGACCAGGATTCGAACCTGGGTTACTGCGGCCACAACGCAGTGTCCTAACCACTAGACGATCGCGGCGAGCCACCGAGGAGGTGGATGAATGAGAGAGGTAATTGTTTCAATTTTAGACCGTATAACTCGTAGCAGCTGAATTCATTACCAGTCTCTACGCATGACTGTGTTAGTGTCTCGCTGATTTGACGAACTCTTAGGACGAGGCGTCCACATGCAAATTTTGGGATAATTCCTTGTGAGGGCCACAAGGAGAGAATTTTCGCGTTGGTATTTTTCCAAATCTGCCTCGGGTTGCGTGTTCCTCTTATTTTGGAATTTCCAACCCGAACACCTTATGCATTGCACACTCCACTCGGTCCAATTACTATCACTAAGAAACTTTGGAGAATTCCAAAATTGTAACTGGATAGCTGTAACTGGACACCCACGTGATTGCAGACCACTTGCGGGACAACTAGACGCTCTAAAGAACCAATCTGAGTTGATTTTTTTTTTAGTTAAGGTCGAAAATATTTTCTCCGCATCTTCACAAATTCGTGAATCAGATTTAGGTTGTTAATAAACCATCTCTGAGTCTTCAACAACCAATCACAATTGATTTTATAATTTCCCTCACAGATACGGCGACACGGATACGATATCTTTTTTTCAATCAATTCACTCCCTTCATTAAATCGTTTTCTTTCGTTATTTGTTGTTCTCTAGCATTATAAAGTAAGAAAATAAAAATTAAAACAATTACAACTGTTTAAAAAGAAAAGAAAAGAAAAACAACAACAACAACAACCAAAAAATAATGCCGGGACCAGGATTCGAACCTGGGTTACTGCGGCCACAACGCAGTGTCCTAACCACTAGACGATCGCGGCGAGCCACCGAGGAGGTGGATGAATGAGAGAGGCAATTATTGGAAGTAGTAACTATTCCCAGCAGGTACCGGCACACAATAGAGTTGATCCGTCGCTGTTTTGCAAAGTCAACGACCCAGATCTTCAAAATTAATAAGGAGTAACTAATGGTGGGTTATCAGACGACTCGATTGAATAGATAGCTTTATTTTGGAGTACACGGGAAAGACAAAGGAACTGATCCTCGAATAGGCTTTGATAGATTGTGCTGGGATAATTTTTGACATTATTCGTCAATGCGAGCATACTTTTCATCGATTTTCTGACAAAAAAAAAAAAAAACTGATAGCATAATTTGCACCTTTTGGCCAGTTTTGCAGCACAAAATTGTCATTTACTGATCATGCAACCAATTGTTTTGGCCCGAGATCAGTGTTCAAGGCAAATTTAAGTAACACAATAATTTTTTGTCTGTTTATTGTCACATTCATGGGACCTGAGTCCCACAGGAAGTGACCCAGGACTCTTTCCATAGACTCAACGCATGCGCATAACTAGCTCGGCTACCCAGGATGCGTCCGCGACAGCGAATACATATAGTGACTGCATACGGTGAGGTACACGTGTTTTCCATTTTCTTGTTTGTTGTATAGTTATTGGTGTTCTTACCAAATTTAAAACAAAAAGTAAAAGTATAATTTCTGCATTTGTTTTTTTCTAAAATTACCATATTTTACAAAAACTAGCATAATCCTTAGCATAATTTTAGAAATATACGAGCACTGCTAGTAGCATATCATGTCACCTTTGCGAGCACAACTTATCAAAGCCTATTCTCGAATACCCACTTTGAACTTCCTCTGTGCCCAAGTATTGATTTTATTTACCATTAAAGTAAATTTTCACAAGTAACACCCTTTATTTACCTTACCTTTACCAAAAAGAGCACACAACTTTCGAGGTCCTTTCATTTTTAGACACAAACGTACATTGCAAAGAATGGTGATGACTTCCAGCTTGAGCATGACTTCGAGGCTTTGCATGACTAGGCAAATTGTTCATACCCCTCCCCGTATGGTGACATTGAAAGCGCACCTCACTAAGGTGGAATTGTTCCCTCCTGGAGGACACAAAAAGAATTAAATTATCCGGGGTATACCCGGGGTGGTGTCCATGTCTAGATTTAATCGATAAATGACATCATCATGACCGATATTGAAAACATCGTTGAAGGCCAACCAGAAAAATGTACGGGATACGGCATCAAGTACTAACATGAACAAAATGTATGAATTGAAATGTGAGCACCAGCGGTAGGAAAATGTTACAGTTTGCTTTTCCAATTTTTATCCCGTTTATGTAACTGGTTTATACTAGCTGACATTTTGCTTGGGAACGAAGATGAGCTTAATTTAATTAATTCTGCTAAAGTTTGCTTGTCCTCTTTACTTCTTTTTTCTCATCAGGCTCTTTGACACTTCTATAAATATATATTATTAGACGAAAATGGTCAATGACTTTGCATTTTAGTTTGCAACTTTTTCACTGCAAAACATTACCGGTCTAGATGCCGGTCTAGATGGGAAAATATAGACCGCTTACAATATCGATTTCCGCCAATCAAATTCGTGAATTTTGTAGTTTCCGGTCCTCGTGAGACAGAACCGTATAATAAGTCGAATTAAGTATCTTAAAAATACTTTGACTTTTAAGACTGTTACTGTGGTTGCTCTCACTTATTTCAGTGAGCTATGCTTCCCTCTTACCCTCTTCATCCCCCTCCACTCCACTTCCTCGCGTTTAAAATTGTTCCGATCCGGCTCAAGCCAGGTTATTACTCTGGGGGAGAGGAAGGGGGTTCGTACATAGACAATACTATTATTGAAATCCTTTTTTCCATTATGGTTATGTTAATGCAATCAGGAGCTCTGCTTCTAGGCTTGGCTAACTCTGTATCATATTTATGTACAGAAACCTGGAAAAATCTCCGACGGAATGTGAGCTCAATTGTAAATTTATGTCCATCATTAATTTCGATGGAAAAAATGCAGAGTAAAAGCAAAAACGATAAATTTTATTGACAAGTTTTGGTAATTGACAAGCATAATGCAAAAGAGTTTTTAAAATACAAAATAACACATACCAGATGATACAACAGCAGCAGTGAAGGGTATGTTGATAGGTACAAGTTAAAAGGGCTTAAAGCAAATATTACGCATGTCAGTGTAATGGCAAGAGATCCGCGCTGCAGATAGGGATGGAAATACTGGGTTGGTAATTGACAAGCATAATGGTAATTGACAAACATAATGCAAAAGAGTTTTTAAAATACAAAATAACACATACCAGATGATACAACAGCAGCAGTGAAGGGTATGTTGATAGGTACAAGTTAAAAAGGCTTAAAGCAAATATTACGCATGTCAGTGTAATGGCAAGAGATCCGCGCTGCAGATAGGGATGGAAATACTGGGAAGCTGGTAAAGGAGATAGTTTAATCTCAACGGCTGCAATTCTCCTACAGAGTTGTCAGGAGTTATTTTGGCCACATACAAACTACCTTTAAATGGTAGGAGACCTGAAAATAACAGTTTAATAAGATAGAAAAACACCAAAGAGGTAATGATAAACCATAAATGGATAAGGATGGTTAAGGATGAGGAAGATTAACACGGATTACAAACGACGAATTTGAAAAATTGAGGCTAAACTTTTCAATATGTGATATGCGCAAACCGTGGCGTGGCTCCTTTAAAGGCTATCCTACTGCTTTCGAAAATTAGGAACCAGTGAAAGTCGCGAGGAGGTACAATTAGGACTGTATTCTTGGCTTGCACTGTCATGCAGTAGAAAAACATAATTCGAAAACCATTCAGTGGATAAAGTCAAAAAATTGTGATGTTGTAAGAGATTGGAAAAGAAGGCACTTCTGCAAATTTTAAGTCTGCGTTTTCGCAAACTTCAGATATTCGTCGAAATATTTTGCACAAATTTACAGAGCCCAGTATGGAGCTGCCATGTTGGTGTACCTCTGTGGTAGACCGACATGATGGCCGGAAAATAGTATCACCATACGACGTTTTGCAAGGTTGCGGCTGTGGGTCCCTGTATTAAGTTAGCTTATCTTCGGCTTCCTTAACTATCAAGTCAGAAATCTCGAGCTCGTAATCTAATCGTTAATTATGAACAGCTAACTTCTAAAAGATATGTCTTTTTCAATCAATTCACTCCCTTTATTAACTTTATTAACCAAAAATGCAAGAGTTCGCCTTTGCAGCCGAAATTTTGCTCATTCCAGACGCATAGGTCAATTGGATAGATTCATAGGGAAAGAAGAAAGTTTGAAATCAAATTGTAGTTTTCTTTAACCCTTAAACTGGCAAATGTACTCAAATACTGTTCCCTTTACCGTTAACTCGGTTTTTTGGCTGCCACTACCCTGAATTGGCCTCAACATTGTTGAAAAAGCGATTTCTTACCGAGCAACACGATTTTCCTGAGGATTAGGTACCAAGATGTACAATGTTTTACATTGGATCATGCTGGCCTGATCCGATTTTGTTTTACTTAGCCTTTTCCTTTCCTTTTTGTCGCCTTTTTTTACCCTTGCTAGCTTTTGCTCTTCATATCCTTTCTGACAGCCCCAAAAAGGTCGGTGTTGTTTATGTTTGAAGTCTGGAAATGGAACCTTGATCGATTTTAGGTTGAACGGGCCATTTCACCACCTATTTTTCACCAAAGCCTGCTCGCCTTTTTCTTAATTAGCCACGTCAGAATGCCGTTGATATCCAAAACGGACAGTTGTGCGGATAGATCTATCCTAACTCTATTATCTGCTTATCAAGAATAACCTATTGACGCCTAAATTGATGACGCCACAAGTGGTAAAAAGTGCATGACCCCTCAGCGTACGAAAACGTACGATTGCCATTTCTTTCTTTATTGTTGGTATTGTTGTTGTTGTTATCTAGCACTACAAATTAAAAAAAAAAAAAAAAAAAAAAAAAGTAATAATAATGGGCACTGGGGTAGGACAGGTTGGTACCTACTACGGGAATATGGCAAGTGTCAGCAACCCCTAAGCCACCCACGTTAGGGTCACAACAGGGGGTGGGAGGGGCTCCTTAGTCTTGGTCGTTAGCCCACCTAGGAGAAGAGGACTCTGAAATACAAATTCCCCAGCTAGTGGGTCAAATAGTTGCTCTTCAAATTAATGGAGATGAATGATAAAGATGGAAATGTTAACGGCGTAAATGGGGCCCATGCTACGAGTGAGGGTGTCACGCCCGGCAGGGTGACTGGGGGACAGCAGCCAGCACCAGGCCGTTATCCAGCTACTGCTAGAACAAAATGGTCCAAGGATTTGAACAAACTTGTGATGAAGTGCTACATCAAGAGCAACCCTGGCACCAGAGGATATAGAAAACGAATGACTGCCATATGGAGGGAGATTGGTGAGTTTGAGATCAGTGAACAGAGATTAGCCGATCAAGCAAGGGCTATTAAAGTAAATGGTTGGTTGTCTGATATAGAGATCGAGGAACTGAAGAGAGAAGTAGATAGTAGAGGAGAAGTCTGTGATGAAGGAAGTGGATCTACTCATCTGACCAGTGAATTGGTGACAGAAACAGACAATGAGACTCAATCGGCAAGCAAGGGAAACATGCATAATGAGGCGGACGTAGGTGCAAGTCAGCAAAGCATGAGTAGGGACACAGAAGGACTCACAGATGAGGAAAACGAGATTTACAATAGGATCATGAGAGTGGTAAATGGGGAGGAAAGAGTTGCTAGAGCAATCCATTGGGACCTGTTAGGAAAATGTGGGTTTGAACGAAAGGAGAGATGGTATGAACATGTTCCAGACAGTGTGCTTGGAAATGAGGATTACAAACTTCTATGGGACTTCAGTGTGCGAACAGACCATGAAATAGGGGCTAGGAGACCGGATTTGGTGATCATTGACAAGAGAGACAAGAGCTGTCAGATTATAGATGTGGCAATTCCAGAGGATAATGGGGTGAGAGAGAAGGAAGATGAAAAAGTTGAAAAGTATCAAGATCTAGCAAAAGAAGTTCGAAAAATGTGGGGTGTGAGGACAAAGGTTATTCCAGTGGTAGTGGGAGCATTGGGATCAATACCACTGAGATTGAAGGACAATCTGAGAGCCATTGAGGTGGGCATTCCTGTTAATTATAATTATAATTATAATTATAATTATAATTATAATTATAATTATAATTATAAAAACAACGACGTTTAAAAAGAAAAGAGAAAAAACAATAAAAGAAAAGAAATAATGCCGGGACCAGGATTCGAACCTGGGTTACTGCGGCCACAACGCAGTGTCCTAACCACTAGACGATCGCGGCGAGCCAACGAGGAGATGGATGAATGAGAGAGGTATTTATTGAAAGTTCTATTCCCAGCGGGTGTTTTTCTTAAGTACCGCCACACAATACAGTTGATCCGTCGCTGTTTTGCAAAGTCAACGAACCACATCTTCAAAAAGAAGTATTTGATGATGGGTTATAAGAAGACTTGATTGAATAGATAGCTTTATTTTGGAGCACATGGGAAGACAAAGTAACTTTTCTTCGAATACCCACTTTGAACTTTTTTCTGTGCTCAAGTATTGATTTTTTATACCATTTTCAAACTCATTAATTATTCATCAAGTTAAAGGTAAAGTCTGCGTACGAGCCAAGTGGTCCATCAGGCCGGAGCTTATCCCGGTTTCTGTAGCATGAAGCGACTAGGAGTATTTCTATTCCCCCCTGGATGGGATGCTAGTCCATCGCCGGGTTACCCCCGGCATTAAGTTCGCGGTACCCATTTATACACCTGGGTGGAGAGAGGCACTGTGAGAGTAAAGTGTCTTGCCCAAGAACACAACACAATGTCCCCGGCCAGGGATCGAACCCGGACCGCTCGATCCGGAGACGAGCGCACTAACCATGAGGCCACCGGGCTTCCCAAGTTAAGTCAAGTTACAACAAAGAAAATCACAACCGTGAAGGAAGGATACCCGGTCTTAAAGTGCAAGTGACATGAAAAATAAGTTCTGCTTATTTCAAAGGCCTTTCAAAATACAGAAGAATGGCGTTTTTCTTTTTGAAATATCTTTCTTTGCTTTAGAGTTATTGACGTTTTTGTATTATGCAAATATAATTAGATTGGGTGGGTTAGATGGTTCTTGGTTTAAGACAAAAACTGGGAATTTCAGTTTTTTTTCAATTTCAGACAGCACCAGTTTTTATTAAGACAGCATCTGTTCCGTGAAGCTGTCGGAAAACTGTTTGCTTCTCGGGACGAAATAATGTCCCCGGACAAATATCCGAGCATATTTTCGCGCCAAATGAAGACTATTGCACATTCCTATTTCTGTAAAGAAGCGTGAAAAGAAAACAAAAACACCCCGACAGATTGTGAGCTCAATTGCGAATTTATTCAATGGGAAAAATGCAGAGTTATAGCAAAAACAGTGTTCTTTATTGACAATTTATTGGCAATTGACAGCAATAATGCAAAACTGTTTTTAAAACACAAAAAAATACATGCCGGATGATACAACAGCAACAGTGAAAGGTATATTGATAGGCATAAGTTAAAAAGGCTTAAAGCAAATATTACGCATGTGGAATGGCAAGAGACCCGCGTTGCAGATTGGGAAGGAAATACTAAGAAGCTGGTAAAGCGGAGATATTTTAAACTCAACGGTTGTAACTCTCCTGCAGAGTTGTCAATTGAGTAATTAAAAAAAAAAAACATTTAAATTTGGTCGTAACTACAAAGTGGTGTTAAAAGGAAACTCAGCGTCCTTTGTAAAAGTTTGTAACTGGTATTTTGAGCTCTAGCTTGCCCGCTGCTAGAAAACTCTTGGCTCAGTTAACATTTGCCAAACCGAGCTATTAGTTCTCCTACAGTACAACTTATACACCTATATAGCTAACCTAAGAAATATTGAAAGTTGCTTGCTTGTCTTAAAAGCTAGAGGTCTTTCTGTCGTTGACAGCCTTCATTACAAATAATAAGCATCTCTCTCTGTTGATAGAGATCTTCTGAAAACCAATGCAAACGTTACAAGGTAAAAAAAACCAACGTTAAAAGGAAACTCAACATCCCTTGTACAAGGTTGTACCTGGAGTTTTGAGTCCTAGGCTACCCACTGCTAGAACAATGTTAGCTCAGGAAAGATTTGTCATAGCAAGCAATGAGTTTTGCTACAGTTTACACATAAACTAAGAAATATTGGTCACTTGTGTGAAGAGGGGTCTTTCTGTCGTCGCTGTCAACCTACATTACAATCAGTAAACAGCTCTCTCTGTTGAAATAGATCTTCTGAAAACCAACGCTAAATGACAAACGGGCTTGTTACCAGACAGCGCATTTTTTCTCGGGATTCATGGGGGATCCTTTTGGGCATCTGTAAGCCTTGGCGAATTCGTCAAAGTTCGACAGAGGACCAATAACCCTGAGAGGAAAATCAAACGAATAATTATTTACGAGAACATCAAATCCTCGTTGGGATGAAAGGGGAAAACCAACGGGAAGAATACACGGAGGTCTCAGGTCCCCTCTTTCCAATCCCCCTTGCTTCTTCCCCCCTTTCCCCTGCTCCTTCGCCCCCTGCCCAGGCTGGAAGCGTGAGAGGGGTTGGGGCAAGGGGGAAGGGGTCATCGAGAACAAAAGGTCGAGGCATACGTGCAGCGGGTATTTCATGAAATATCATTTAAAGCGTTACCTATAGATTCCAGGACTATGTACTCCAAAGTCCACCTGTCTCATGGCTGTCTCAGGACGGTATTTGCTACACCAAATCTGGAATGGAAAAACGGCAAAGATGATCAGGATGGTCTTTACAGCTGGCTTTTCTGACACTTGGGCGTCTTACAATTATGTTAAAATCAATAAAAGTCTCCCTACGAAGAAAGCTTGGCTGTGAAAAACAACAAAAGGCTGTCCACTCGTCGAAAGTTCAAAAATGTACTATTGTTCTACGAGTACATTTAAAAACTCAAGTGAGTGTTGGCTAGTGTTTTCAAAAATACCAAAGATAGTTTTTCTTGAAAGAATATGTAATTAATGGCACAAAAATGTTCGGTTTCTTTGCACCTTTCCTGATAAGGATTAACACGCCCGTAAAATTTCTCAAACTCGCTCATCATTCATCAAGTCTATAGAAAGAAAATCGTGACCGCAACGGGGTGTGAATATCTGACTGCTTTTATTTCTCTCTTTTCTTCTTCGTTTTAGCTTTGATTGAAAAGATACATCAAACATGTACAGTCGAGACAGTCTTTCACCACATTTAGTTCCTTTAATCTTTTTTTGAAATTTCAACATCATCATTATTTTATTTAGAAATGCAAATTACAAAATTTCAGCCAATGAAATACTTCGCTGCGCGTCATATTTTATAATTGGCGCTTGAAATGTAGAACACGGTGTCTTGTTTGTTATAATGCATAAAAACATTTAGTAATTATTTCTTTGTGACTGTTTCCATTGAAGCAAAAGTGGCTACCGTTGGATCTAAGTTTAAGTTTCTCACCAGCACCAATCGTAATTGTTACATTTAAGACTATATGGTGCAAGTTTTCAATAGCAAACGTGCCCCTGGAAAAAAAGCGAAAAGAATAAAAAAAAAAAAAGGGCGCGGAAAATCCTGCACAAACCTGAGCGAACCCAAGGAAAAAGATCTGTTCATTAGTAAAATCTTCCATTCCAGGAAGCGGTGGTTCAGGACCTCGTCTCTTCTTCCAGTTCTGATAGGCCTGAGGACGGAAAGATTGTAGTGTGTTTAAGTTAATCTTTTTGTCCGCTAAGTAAAAAGAGAACGAGCGAGCGTGCGAGAGCGACGGAGGAGCAGGAGTTTGATCGCGCTCTAGCTCGACGATGTTAAAGACTGAACAGAAGGTCTGTAATTAATCAAACACCATTTTAATAGGCTCATAAAAACTGAATTGAGTATATATTTGGCGCAGAAATAAAGCGATATAACGCCGAATTGAACCACGTTCTTAGCTAATGAGAAATGTTGATCGGCTCTAACAGAGGCGAAACATGTCGCAATTGAAGGAATCCAAAAAAAGCCCAGGTAATCAAGGAGAACAAATTGCAGTTAAGGAGGAAATGAAATGCCAAAATGAAAATAGACACTTTTTAAATCGAAAAGAAACTAAAGTAGTGCTAAACTAAGGTTTAAATAATAATAATTAAGGGAGAACCTGTTAAAGGAGCTCAGTCACAGTATTTTGAGTTATTTTAACCACATACAAAATTACCGTTAAATGGTGGGAAACCTGAAAATAACAGTTTAACAACATAGAAAAACACCAAAGAGATAATGATAAACCATAAAGGAACAAGGATGGCTAACGATGGAGAAGATCAACACGGATTACAAACGACGAATTTGAAAAAAGTGAGGCTAAACTTTCAACATGCGCAAATCGTGACGTAGCTCCTTTAAACTCGAATGGCATAAGGATGCATAGCAGTAACATTTAGGAGTTAGAGGATATAGCCTGAGTAAAAAGAGAGTAACTTAAAACATAACAGAACTCTGAAAGCACGAAGATCTCGAGAATAAAATGATGATATTACTAATACAACAAATGTTCTTAAAGGTCAAAGAGGAGCATACCTGAAAAGCCTGCTTGATGCCGCCATTATCGGCGATGTTTTCTCCAAGTGTTTGCTTACCGTTCAGCTGTGTAACGTACAACGGATGTTAAATCAAATCAAATAAAATCCGCCTACCGCAGTTATAATCGCAATTTTATAATTAATTTAAGTAATAACAAATTGAGCCCGAAGGAACAGCTTTTCTGAACTTCAACGAGATTCGTTCGAACCCGCGACCTCTGAGTTAGCAGGGTTTTTTTTTACCAACTCAGCTTTGAAGACCCGTTCATTGCGAAAAGCCCAGGTTATTGACTTCATCGTGGAAAGAATAAACCATGGCATGAAAACGATGTGATTGGTGAGCTGCGAAAATACAAATGAAGTAAATTTGTGATTTGTATTTTCTCAGTTCATATCATTATGCTTCATGTAACATATTGGAAACTTAAGCCCTTTTAAAACATACACTGGAAGTGATTTAAAATTTAAAAGAAAAAGAGCAAAAAAACAAACAAACAGGAAAAGAAAACAAACAAATAATAATAATAAAAAAACCAAAACAAAACAAATATGCCGGGACCAGGATTCGAACCTGGGTTACTGCGGCCACAACGCAGTGTCCTAACCACTAGACGATCGCGGCGAGCCACCGAGGAGGTGGATGAATGAGGAGTAGAATTGTTTCAATTTTAAACTGTAAAATGCGTAGCAGGTGTATTCATTACCAGTCTCCACGCATGATTGTGTTAGTTTCTCGCTAATTTGTTGAGTGCATAGGACGAGGCGTCCACATGCAAATTTTTGGGATAATTCTTTAATTTTCGTTCACGTATATTTTTTTAAATTCGGCCTCTCGATGCGCGTTCTTCTTATTTTGGAATTATCCGCCCGATTACTTAATGAACTGTACTCCACTCGGTCCAATGACTATTACTCAGAAATTTGTGCAGAATTCCATAATTGAAACTGGATACCTGTAATTGGACACCCACGTGATTACGGACCATTTACGAGACAACTAGACGCGCTAAAAAACCAATCAGAGTTGATAATTTTGGTTTAATTAAGATCGAAAATATCATTTTCCCTGCATCTGCACAAATTTGTGAATCAGCGTCAGGTGATTCAAACCATCTCTTAAGTAGGCGTCCCCTACCAATCATGGGTGAGTTTAGAATTTCTGTCACAGATACGGCGACAAACATTTAAAGGAGGTTTAAAGGAGGTTCAAAGGGTGACTTACGTTCTTTGTATGAAAGACGTATTTGGAATACTGGTCTACCAAGCACTGTGTTTTATTCTTGAAAGCAGAAATGGAGCTGTTCGACCACCATTTTTTAAGGTTTCCGTCTTTGTTGAACAGCCGCCCTAAAAACACAAAACATTTTTTTCCAGTGTGACCTTTCCTCGACTCCTGGTTTCAGAAAGGGAGGGAGCAGCGATGGACGGGGGGGGGGGGGGAGGGGTGGTTAAGAGGGGATAGAACTGCTATTAAATGATAATTATACTCTGCACTCGTAGCTATCGAATAAGATGTATGTAGTCTTACCATTGTCATCGAAACCGTGAGTAATTTCGTGTCCAACCACCATCCCGATTCCTCCATAGTTTAAGGCCCTAAACGGAATGATAATAAAATACATTGAAACAAATGAGGACGTAGAAAAATAAATAGACGCAGGCGAACTGTGTGACTGACTAGGTGACTGAGTGACCGAGTGACTGAGTGGCTAGGTGACTAAGTGACTGACTGACAGACAGACAGACAGACAGACTTGACTGACAGACTGAAGGATGGCTGACGGACTGACTGACGGACGGACGGACGGACGGACGGACGGACAGACAGACTGACTGACTGACTGGCTTACTGACTGACTGACTGAATGACTGAATGACACCGCCTTCGACTGAAGAACTTTTAACTAACTTTCTGTAGTGGAAAACGAGTCAGTTTCCAGTTCATACTCACTTGGGGTATCGATGATCATAAAAAGGTTTCTGTAATATACCAGCAGGAAATGCTAAAGGCAGATGGAGTAAACAGGCGATTCATTGATGAGTTTATTATTTAGCTTCACAACAAGCAAGAACAACTATACTCATTTTTTTGCTCAATTCTTGTTCTATTTTGTGACAATGATCTCCCGATCTTTAGTGTTCCAAATTAGCATAGCAACGCTAAATACCATGACACTTCAATAAAATGATTTATCTTATTTCATATATATATATTTTTCGTGTATATCTGTATTGACCCGAGACGCCATCCTCATTTCTTTCATTTTTTCTAATTTTTTTCTGTTTTTAGAAATAACTTACGACTGCTTTCGATTAAATTCTGCATACAACTAATGCTGTAGCTGCACAACTTTAGAACCCATTGCCTGGTAAAGAGGGAAAGACAGTGAGCTGACATAGCTACGGAGAAACTTGAAGACGAAGTCACACTCACCTATTTTGTTATCAATCGACGAGTAGTAAGCGTTGACTGTGGGAGGTGTCATGGACCACCTGTCGTAAAACATAACGGGGTTATTTACTTAGCAAACGTTGGGATTAACGTGCAATGTTTAACATATTTCTTCGCTATCCTACCTCTCTTTGTCCACGGGCTTGCCCAGTTTGGCGTAATTTTTCAAGTTAAAATATGTGTAAGATTGCAGGATGTTTTTGAAATACTGATCCTTTTTAACGTCAAACTGTTTGAAAGACAAAGAAATGAAATCAGAATCATTAAGACAATTTAGTTTTCTTCCTCAGTAGGCAGGGAATTCAAAATGTATCCACCTTGATTTCGTACCTATGAAGTGTCCTAAAATTATCATGGAGAATCTGGGGGTCAATCTTTGTGCTCAAGTGACTTGTCACTTTCTATTGTAGCCATGCACTACCCAAGTTTTCAATTTACCTTCTTGTCTTAATGATATTATGCTAAGTTCCTTTCACTTTCTTTTCAGTCTTAACATTTGTATAAATTTCGACTTTTTTATGATTAACTTTAGCAATTTTCTGACATAAGTGACAAGTTTTAAAACTCAAGAGGACGGTTCAAAGATGAGAGATTAAAAAATGATTTTCTGAAAATACTTACCCCCTTAAACATCTTAGCCAACGCTGTTTTGTTTGTTAAGTATTCAGGATAGCCAATGTTTTCGCGTATTGCTTCAGCCTGTAACAATATAAAATTGCATTTCATTTGACATTTCACCCGAGGAAAGACATAAACTACAACAAAAAATTGCATCTTTGAAAGTTCACGATTCTTTAATATGTGATTTTTCATGTCTTTTGCATTTGCCTTTTAGCGGAGCTCCCGCGCGCCGAAGGCGCGCGAGCAGAGCCCCATTCCTTAGAAATTTTGGTAAACCCATCAAGCCGAGAAAATTTGGTTATGATGTCACCGTACGAGCGAGCGAGCGAGCGAGCGCCGTCCGTACAGACTCTGGGGGAGGGGGAGAGGAGCCTCGGGGTAACGCAAAGTGGGGAACCGAGAGATGCCATCTTTTTTTGGCGGGATTTTTAAAGAAAAGAAAACTCATTTCTATTTGTCTTGTCAACAAATGATAGCGGAGGTTGATCTAACGTTTTAAAGATGGGGTTGCACTGAAGCATAAAACAGAAACAGAAAGCAAGAATTAACAGGCAAAGAAGTAGCGAAGAAGATCGTGAAAGAGAGCGGGCCAACGCTGGGGAAGGAGGCGAAACAGTACTGAACACTGCCGTGAATTATAGCGAGTCAAGGACTAGAGAAAGGGGATGAAATAAAACGGAACAATGCCGTGAAGCAAAGCTAATGAGGACTATAGAAAGGAGACGAAATACCCGACGACTACAGAACTGTTCGAGTTAATTCGCGCGTCGAGATGCTGTGCAGCCGAGCAAGAAAAGTCACATGATTAACATCAGGTGACGAACTAGAGAACTGTGTGTTTAGAGTAGTTGCAAAACAGAAAACACGGCGGAAAAAAGTGGTTGATTCGTTGATCTATCCAAAAGATTAGATCAGTTCGGTTCTGCCTGGAAGATTTACACTGGCCGAAGTGAATTGCCAACTTGAGGTAAGTGACGTTTGTTGTGCCGTTTGCTATGGAAATTATGAAGTTGCCTCGGCGAGATAAGCTTATTTTTAATAGGAATCCTTTTTAAAGTCTTCCTTATTTGAAGCCATGCTGTGAGGCATTTTATAAATTACATAGGTTTAATCGCGCTCATAACAATAACACGTGAGTGGCTTCGTGGAGGTTGTTGTAAGCAGTTGTACGTTGCAAATTGTAAACAAATCAAGTTTTGTCTCGAGTTTCGTCGTCACGTTTAAAAAAAAAAACTGTATTTGTAAACACTGCCGGGCGAGTTTTGAAGTTTTCTCTGTGTTAGTTGGCACAACCGCTTCCTAGACTACAAAAATTTCTTAAACCAGGATAGGTCAACAAACCATTTTAAGCCGAAGCGAACAAGATTTGCTAAATTTACTTTTGACGTTCCTCTGTGAATATTTACATCTTGTGATTACAAAGTGTTTCCTCGTTTTGTTAGTTCAATTTATTCGGTTTGGTGAAATGCTTGGGGGGAATTTCCAGTTTAATTTGGTTGAAGACTGGTAAAGCAGTACCGCCGATAAAATGACTGCAAAGCTAAATTAAGCCGTCGGCAAAAATACACACTGTGATATTTAAATCTATACTTAAACGTGAATAATTGTTAAACTTTAACACTGCAAGCTTAAACGAATTTTCTTCATCCTTTCTTTCATTCGGCCATCCTTCATTGAGAAGGGATTTGCTGTTTGATACTGAGATGTAGTGATATGCATATTGTGTTTATATTATGTAGATTTCCTCGTTTTATTTTAATTGTTGTTGTCCAGTTAGTTCGTCTTGGTGAAATGCTTGTGGTCGAAATGTCGAGTAGACGATTATGCATGTAAACCCTGTCGGCAAATAAAGCTCTACTTCGATTTTGATTTGCTATTTCATTTTATTAGTGCGACTGCTTTTGGTTGGGGGTACATAGCCCCTATTTTCCTAATGAGATGTTATTCCCCAGTGTGGTATTTACACTTGGAAATGTTCCATAAAAGTAAGATAGTACTAATTAAAAACAAAATGCTAAGAGCTTTACTCAATAATGAACAGTGAAAATGACATTTACACACTTAGAAAAAAAATTAGGGCGTAGAAGTCCTTGCCCTGACCATTTCTCGGTAATAAAAATAACTTTTACATATATACATTCAAAATTTAGTTGGTGAGAGTGCATTCCTTGCTCCACTCTCTCTCTCTCTCTGCTCTCTTCTTCACACTAATTTTGATTTGATTTGATTTTTTTTTGATTGACTAACTTATTAACCAAGTGTCACTGACTGTTTTCTTTGTTGTGCTTTACTTTTTTGTTCGTCGAAGAAAGTTTTGGTTTCTTCCTGGCTGTTTCCTTTGTTCTGTCCAGTACCAATTCGTTTGTGATATAACTTTGTGAATTCTCTATTCTCATAAAATTTTATCTCGTCAGGGTAATAGAATGCACTCTCAGAGTATTCAATCATTGTTTTCAGTCGCGACAATTTTCAGGAAAAAAGCAGTGGTTTTCTTAATTTCCTTTTGCTTTGTTTTAGGACCTTTTAGCAGGCCGGTAATTGGCCCATGGGCATTACAGGAGAATAATTTTTAAGTAAAGAATTAGATTCATTTCAGTGTTAAGTATTTTAAAATTATTACAAATTGGGCATTTCATTTTTATATTTGTCACACGTGATGTTTTACGATTTTACCGACGTATACATGTACATGTACCATGTAAATGGAAATAATGTACTAGCTAGAAAATCAGAGCGTGCATTACATTGGCTCAAAACGCAAACCATATATAACAAATGTATGTAAAAGATATTTTTTATAACAGAGAACTGGACAGGGCAAGAACTTCTCCTTCTTTTGTAAATCTATTAATTCCTCTCAGCCCTGTCAAAATGTCTCAGGAACCTTCATTTTTGCAACCTAGAGTCCATTATTTTTCACCATACCTGACACAGAAACTCACCAAATCCTAACAAATAACTAACATGGGTGTATCTCTGGCCTTTACTTTGTATTAAATGATTGCATATTCTGTTATCCTGCCTAATAACTGCTAGAAACAATTTTGACAGAGCTGTTTCAACAGTTTCAGTCAAATTGATTTCCAGTTAAACAGCACTACATGTAGCAGTGTTATAATGAGTGTGAACTTTATGGAGGGTTTTAAAGGTTTATTATTATTTTTTTTATGATAACAGAAGACAACAAAATATACATGTGTATACAGTTATAACCTGATGTTGGTGTTGGTTGTGAATTGCAATTCATATTAGTCATCCTATTACAGGTAAGGGGAAAAAGTTCAGAATGTTCAGAACGTCTCTTTCACCAGCACACCTGCATTCTACCGGTGCAATCACTGAGTCATTATATATATATAATGTAATAATATAATGAATTGAAGATT
This sequence comes from Orbicella franksi, assembly GCF_964199315.1. Taxonomy (NCBI): domain Eukaryota; kingdom Metazoa; phylum Cnidaria; class Anthozoa; order Scleractinia; family Merulinidae; genus Orbicella; species Orbicella franksi. The sequence goes on from NC_138147.1 coordinate 25,818,958, forward strand.
TCATCAGCTTAACTTAAGTGCTCAATAGGTAAACTAGAGCGATGTGTAGATTTTCAGAGTTGGATTATTTGGTCGAAGGTAAGACCGTGCTTGCTTAGCTTTACCAATCATATCTCTGCATGTCACGCCACTGGGCATTGTTCTGTATTTTCAAATGTTGTATATCTTCTTACGTATCCGTTATTTTTGGCAGTTGCCTGATGATTGCTTCGCAAGGAGCATGAAACTCTGAGTAGCAATAAATGTCTTCGACCAAATAATCCCACTCTGAAAATCTATATATATTATATGTATATACATATATGTATATACACACACAGAGAAATGTAAAGTTATGAACTTAACATTAAAATCTGACATTTGAATGCCTCCTTTGCTAAAGTTAGTCACCATTTACTTATCATTCCCTGTGAATTCATAGAGAATTACCACCTAATGTGGAAGTCCTGTCTTCAAGTGAGGGAAAATGACACTGCAAAAAGTTACAAAAAAAGTTACAATGGAAGTAAAAAGAATTGTGAATGTCGATCGTGACTTGGTGTACATTGTACATCATGTAAAGGTATGTGGTGAGTGCCAAAGGCATAACATTTCATGCATTTGCCTTTTCAGGATTATTTAACAGTGACATTTTAAAAGATGTGATCAGAAAAATAATGAGTATTGTCAAGGCAGTACCAGTTTATGGACGGCATATGCAGACAGTAAGAGGTGCTGTAAGCATTACCAGGTAATTAAGTTAGTTTTATGCTTATGACTTCTTGTACTTGGATTTTGTGTCATTTTGTCACAAGAATAGGTAATGAAAGATGCATTAGTTGATGCAATTTATTTTCAAAGGCAAACTTAAAAGTCTGCCTATGGTGGATACCAGTTGTGTGTAAAGTGAATGTAAAGCAAACACACTGTTAAAGATGTACGTGCATGTTAATATTGAATAATCTGAAATTTCAGCGAGTTTGAAAATATATTGTATCTATGACAGTTCTGAGGTGAGGGCTGTTACATGTACATGTAAATGGCTCATGCTCGATTTTTCACTTGTTATGATTTAGCTGCCAGTATGTTCTGTAAATTAATTTTAATAGTCATCTGTTGGTGTGCTACGATTTACACTAATATTTAACCAAATAATGTACAGTGTAAATTAATTAACCAAATTATGCTGTTTTCAGTTGACCAATGCTACTACATGACTACATTGTAATGTGATGCTGAAGCACACAAATTTACAAACATGCCCGGTGTCAACTTGTCAAATGTATGAACTGGCCAGCCAGTCTAGATTACAAAACTTTCTGAAAGTTTGCCTTACCAGGTAAGATATTTCTTAAAGCATATTTTGTAATTAATGATTTCTCAGACATTGTTTTCTTCAAGAAAAGATTCATACCCCATATGGAGGTTTTTTTCTTTAAGAGCTCCCTCCTCCTGTTACTTTGGAATTTCTAATAACTGGCCATGAATGGGTGTTGGGTGTAAATATCTTCTGGAACTGCACACTCTGATTAAGTCAGCAACAACATCAGTATTTATCCTGACAAAGTCCGATTTTCAGATTTTCCACAGCCTGGATGGCGCTTTGATTGGGACTGTGCACACTGTTGTACTGCAATGTTCCAGTTTCTTGTTTAAACCAAATTGCATGTGCGCTCAAAAGCAAGTCGCCAAGTTCATAACAGTTATATATGTTTGCTTTGCATCTCAGGGTAGAGCCTGCCACTGTGAAAGTTTTGGTACCATCCCCCTAGCATTTGATTCACTACTGTAGACACTCAGTAAACAATTAGCAATGAAGTACACTGTATATCAATGAAAGGAATGTCATTTGTTGGTTATAAATTATAATTGATATGTCTTTGTATGTTCAGTGGTGTTCAAGTAGCAGCTATACACAGAATGATTACATCCCTGTTCCTGTCAGTCAATATACCAACAGTGTACACATGGGCAGCCTGGATAAAAACATCAAATATTTTCAAAGCAACCATGGCCAGGTGAGATCTTTCTAAAGAAATATAAATTCAAGGTCCTTATGATTGCTTATAGGGATTGATTTTTATTGTAAACCATATCTTTCTGAGTGTATTTTTCTTGTGTACTAATTGTTGTAGAACACAGAGACCACTGTCATGACAGAGATATTAATGTGTGAAAAGTTCCATAAAAAATGCACTGGGAGCAAATTAAATCATCATAGATGCAGCTTCTGAGAGATCCCCAATATTAATGAAACATACATTGTACATTCATGTAAAAGAGTTCAATATTTTATGACTTAAGATTGTAATGCTTTGTTTGGTTTCTCTATATTCACAGACAACTTGATGCCATATTAATTTCTACACTAAGTTCATTGAACAAACTGACTTGGAAGTTGAGTTCTGCAACCCATACTGAGAGAAGTAATATCATACAGCTGTAGCTGCAACATTGTGACACATGAACTGTATTACATTATTAAGAAACACCTATGATACATGTATTAACTAATTATTTAAAGTGTCTGTTAAATTAATCAGTTTTTCTGAGAGATAGTTTACTCATTATGTCATGGTTTATTAAAATAATTGCTTTTTTGGCTTAAAAATGATATTTATTGTGCTTGGTTTATGTTGCTCTTAAATCAATTTTGTGATAACCTGCATTGGGCATGGCATAGATTAATATTTTGCCAACACGAAATGGAGAACTGGGTCCTCAGCAAAGTTGCAGGATTAGTATTTTTGCAGAAAGAAAGAGTCGTGAAATTTGACATTCTACCGACAGCCTTGCCATTCGCAACGTCCAATAAGGTTAATTTGATCCCTAGTGATGTACAAATAGTGTTCTCTAATTTATAAATTATTTCAATCTGTTGTTTAAATGATTGCCTTATAACCTCCTGTCCAGCTTTGGTGCATGCAGGATATTGATGTATTGTTTATCCATTTTGCTGTAAATTATCTTTAATTGATGTGTCAATCAAAACATATCTTGGATATGCTGGCTTTTTCTGACAAATGTACCTATGCCTCATAATCTTTGTGTACGTTTGGTTGTGTAGTGCAGACAAAATACACGTACATAATATAACTTACTTATAGCTTACCTATAATTCTTGGTATAATTTAATCGTAACAAAATTAATTAATGGAACCCAATAACAGCTCCTGTAGTGCACAATCTCAGTCGAGAAAAAGAACAAATCACATTGGAATTGAATAATAAAATTATTATCAGAAGCCTATGCAAGTATTCATGATCAGCAACATAATATCATATTTATCGTTCATGCCAGAGTGATTTTGCTTATACTTATACTTTGAGAGATGGTGCAAACCCTTTCAGCAGGAGGAGACTCCATACAAAAATGATGATAGCTAACTGTCTTTGGGGATCAAGTTAGAAAACAAAACTTTTTAACTTTTTACATGTGTATACTACTTTGGTATTTTTGTGAGATTTCATTTGGTAGAAATTTGGGGACTGAGTATATTATAACCACTGCATTTCAGTCATACCCCACAACAAAAAAATGTGTAAACTTCTTTTGTGCGGGAGTCCCAGTTGTTCACTAAGAAAGAATATAATGATTAACAACAATGTCTTGTCTTTCTCAATAAGAAAGAACAGGAAATGCCACCAAAAATCACAGAAGACAGTTCTGTTATGTGATCAACATTTTTGGTGGCTCCCCTGAAATGCTTGAAATCATGGCTCTATTTTCATCATCACACCATCTTACACCTCGATCTGCTGATGTAATCCTAGTTCGGGCTGAAACTATAAAATCGCTCGCAGTTTACTTCACATACATGTACATCTTGGATTATTTTCATTAGTAACAACATTCCAAAATATAACTCACGAGCTCCGCTTTTAGGCTTGGCTAAATCTATATATTATTTTCTCTTACAACGTTGAACTCTAATGTACACTTAATTACTGGTCGAGAGGGAATCAGTGAGTTATGTTTCCGAAAAGCTCGATGTTTCTCCTGACCCCGTCTCGGGTATTTAAAAACATCTGATCATTTAAAAACGAACTTGATCAAGTTCACATTTATGAACGGTCTAGATGCCATTTTTGAGGGATTTTCTTATACTTCATTTCAAGTTCATATAAAATGACAAATTTTCATGTACTGAAATACGACAAGTTTATATATTTATTGTTTATCGTATTTTTTACTTTACAGAACTACCGTGATACTTTAAAACACGATATTTCTATTTACAAAATTGTAGTAAATTATTTAGTATGGGTCACCAATACAAATACCACTACGAGTTTACTTTTGAATTGATAGTCAAAAACTTGGATCGATCCAAGGTATGGATGTTATACCTCAGGTCTGAGGTATGGATGTTATACCTCAAGTCTGAGGTATGCATGTTATACCTCAGGTCTGAGGTATGGATGTTATACCTCAGGTCTGAGGTATGGATGTTATACCTCAGGTCTGAGGTATGGATGTTATACCTCAGGTCTGAGGTATGGATGTTATACCTCAAGTTTTAGGTATGGATGTTATACCTCAGGTCTGAGGTATGGATGTTATACCTCAGGTCTGAGGTATGGGTGTTATACCTCAGTTCTTAGGTGTGGATGTTATACTGCAGATATAAGGTATGGATGTTATACTACAGATCTAAGGTATGGATGTTATACCTCAGGTCTGAGATATGGGTCTTATACCTCAGGTCTGAGATATGGATGTTATACCTCAGGTCTGAGGTATGGATGTTATACCTCAGGTCTTAGGTATGGATGTTATACCTTAGGTCTGAGGTATGGATGTTATACCTCAGGTCTGAGGTATAGATATCATACTCCAGGTCTGAGGTATGGATTTAGTAAGTGACAATTTTTCCCCTCTAAACCTTTACAGTCATAGAAAATTTAGAAAGTATTTTCATTGATGAAAATATTCTATTCGATTCTTATACCTGTTAAACGTATACACAAATTTTGAAGGTTTTGTATTTACGATTTGACGTAGAAAATGCTAGTATATGAAGTAGACTTCATTTAAGCTTGAAAATCATCATTTTAAAAAGGGGTATAATAAATA